>NC_061526.1:5645000-5880000 GCF_022379125.1 Scophthalmus maximus
GCACGGCCGTCTGTACGTAGTCTACGAGGTGAAACCCAGGACAAGAAAGTCTGCAAGGCACTTGCTGCCGCTCATTTCTGTTACCATTATTATTATTGCACGGTTATTATTACATTGGTTACTGCTGTGAGTGGATGGTAATAATTGACAGTGACTCAGATCAGTATATCAAAAAAAATTTATCAACTAATTTCTCTCATCTTGATTTTGGCACTTGCATAATGCATAATCAATGGCCAAATATTTGTCTTGGCCCTCAGGAAAAAGTACATGCAGGCATGCAATTATTCCAGGTGTGAAAATGACCTTAAATTTGGTTGACATGCAAAGGAAGCAGTGGTGCTCCCTAAATTTGATTTCTGTGATTTGTTTGGGATAGGCGAAACAATGACACCAGCTTAAAAAAAAAGAAAACAGAACTCAGCATTTCTCACTCACAATATTTTTTGTCTCAACATTTAATAAGAACCCTGTCTGACCACCAGTGGCCATCCCATAACTGAAGGGTCATTGTGCTTGACCTTTCCCTCCTCCCCAGAAATAGGATTCTAATTACACTGTGTAAAAGGTGCTGATTGAATCGTTGTATTATACGAAAAAAAACCTGAAAAAAGTCCAGCATCCAACGTAATGTGCTCCAAATAAACTTCAAAGGAGGTCACTGAGAAAGGTTTGGTCATACAAGACACAAGTCTGATTATTATCTTGAAGTTTTAAAATAATATTTGTGGAGATTGAATCTCTCTTACAAAATAAATTTAATGCTCAAAGGTTTTGTGATGGTGTAGAAATGACAACCAGATTTTACTTTTTATACACATTTAACTAGATGCTGATCTTTTCATTTTATTCATCTTATTTGAAACTGTAATTTACCCTATTTTCTGAGTATGATAGCCTCAAGTGCTTAGAAATGGTGGACACCAATCAATCCCACAATGCCTGTCTTTGCCAGGTGATGGGTATTGCTTCTTCTAGTCATGCTAACATGCTCACAATCCAAATTCTAACATGCGAATGTAAGGCAGGTATAATCTGTCCAAATTCAGGGACCGCCTCTTTCGAAGGTCGTGGTCGTACCGGGACAGCCAAACAAAATGATATGGTCTGGTGTACGGCGGGTTTCCTATTTACCATCACCATGTGTGTTCCAGCCTTACCGCTATCGCCTAGCAACGGAGCTGCAGTTGCCCACGGTGCGAAGGTGGGATAGTTTGGCCTGGGAAGAATCGACCCATTGGATCATTTGTATGCTGGGGAATAGAAGGATGCATTTGTCTTCAGCTGTCCCATTTCGAACTCTTGAAATCAGTTTTCAAGAGTTGAATAGGGAGACAGCTTTCATGAAAGTACGCACCAAGCGAAACTATTTGATCTTTGATCCATCCATTCAATAGTAGTTGAGATGTGTCCCTCAGGTACGAGTGTTGAACTGAGCAACCAACATACGCCCCAACAAAATATTGCGAGACAATATTACCATCCATTTCGCAAGCTTGGCATTTTGGATTGTTTCATATTCTGTCTGCCATGGTGTAGTGCTAGTGTCTGGCTGTCAACAGGCTGCTATTAGGCTTGTTGAATGTAAAAACATTGAAAGAGCATCAGGAACGTCCTTGGAGGGGTCTCGTTCAGTGAAACACATCATGATTAGTCTTCATGTTTCCTTTCGATGTTGCTGCTTGATAAATGTCGACCACTCTTCACTGGACAGCTGCTTTGTATCAGGTTAAATAGATCTCTATCCATCTCCTCTTGCTCTTCAGAATGATATATATGTACTTCTTGTACTTGCACACACACTCTCACTGTCACGGCCTCACTTTCTTCCCTCTCCTGGACAAACTTTGTTCCTCCACTGCTGCTGCCATCCCTCTTTGTCACCAGACTCCCCCCTCTCAGGCTCTCTTTATCTCTGCCTCTTCCCATTGTTCTTTATCTTCTCATTCCTCTCCATTGGCTGCGGAGTCTATCTTTTTCTCATGCTGCTCGCTTCTTCCACTTAGTCGCGTTCATTTTTCACCCATTTATTTTTTCCTCAGGTTTGTTTTCTACTCCATATCCGCCGAATATCGATGTTCTCTCTTGACAACAGCAGCATTTAGAGCTGTTATATATTAGCTCAGTCAGCACGGTCACGGAGTTGCTTGTTTAACACACAAGTAACTCTCTGCCATTTGCTGTCACACTGTATGTGCATATAGTTATATCTTATCATGACAATTTTTTTCTGGGGTATAATGAAACCAGTCCCAATGAGTTGCATTTCTATACCAGCAAAGCTATATTTTGTGTAGGCCTTACTGAATACAGTTTCCTTATGTTATCTGATTAGATTGTCAAACGTGCTTTCTCCTCTTTTAAAAAAACAGTTATCCTCTTAATTACATTTGTGAGCAAAATCTACTACAGTAACGACTTTGCCATCAACCTCTGCTGTAGTTTGTATTTAGTGCTAATTAGTTTGTGTTTAGTGCTAATTAGCAAAGAGATATAGCTCGTGTACACTTTGCTGAATACAGTTTCCTTGTGTAGATTGTCAAACATGCTGACTCTCCTCTTGTAAAAATCCCAGCAAATATTTTGTGGTTAGCTTCTTCTTAATTACATTTGTGAGCAAACTCGTACTAAAAACGAATGACATAATTTCCCATCAATTCTGCTGTAGTTTGTGTTGATGTGCAAATTAACAAAGTCTCCATCAATCTATCTATCTATCTATCTATCTATCTATCCATCCATCCATCCAACTATCCATACATCCATTCATTAACTATCTATCTATCTGTCATCTATCTATCTATCCATCCATCCATCCATCCATCCATCTATCATACCTGCTAAACTATAGCATGGTAGCATTGTCATTGTGTGTATTTTAGCATGCTGATGCCAGCATTTAGCTGGTAAGTAGCCTCACAGAGCTGCTCATAGCTGTATAGACATTTGTTATCCTTATTTAACTAATAGTTATAAGGACTTATAACAACCCAACTTTTGGCGGATTGTTCCGTTGTTCATCATGTTCGGAGGTGGCCCAGTTTGGCCTCCGTCATTGGTCTTTGAGAATTAGTGACATTGATGAGCCGTGATCTAAAACAGACGAAAGTTTTACACATCGCCCACCTCTACACACAGCAACTAATCTCTGGGTGACACAAGTTTTTCAAGGCCATACCTCTTGAAAGGCACTTTTTCGAAGAAGTAGGAGGGTGCAATAGATCATTTTGTGTCCTGTCCAGTGTAATTTGTCTTGACCTGTCTTGTAACATTAGATGGGTACTGTTCCCCGCTGAGACCTGGATTCTTTGGGTTTTGTCATTTTCGCTGCCTTGTCCTCTTTGTCGAAGTGTCCTTGTACTTTGTGATTACCAACCTGACATCAATAACGTAACTTTGCAAGCATTTCAAAGTGTCAGGGGTTCTGAATGAGTATTTATTTAATTGCTATATCCATTATATGATCGTTTAACAATGAATTCAGAGGAACAAAAGCAGTAAAGGAGAGATGAAAAAGATTATGAAATGGCAGGACATAAATCTTTTTCAAAGTTATGAGAGATAGATTCAAATTATTTACAATCAAATATATGCTAATCAAATATGCTGTAACAACCTATTTTGTAAGAGTTTTATTTCAAGTTAATATGCCCCCCATCAGTTTCTCTCAATCAATTATCAAACATACTGCCTTTTTTGTGTCCTGTCGCCATTTGGCCCAACCATTGTTTGCTGAATTTCTTTTTATGAAGGACAATGACCAAAAGCTGTAGCCACGCGACCTTTCATTAGCCGTTCCTTTATTTTACAACTATCGTATTTTGTAAAACTGTTTACACAGTCTTTGTTTTGTAGAGGAATTATTTTTAAAAGTCACTCTACGGGAGCCAGTCTTTTTGGACAAAGAACCTGAATAAAAACCTCAAATTGAGCAGGTCACATTCTTTGCTCATTCAAGCAGGAGCTTGTGAAATATCAAATTGAATTTTGTTTTCCTCAGTCTATTTTTCAGGATTACAATGACATCACAAGTCTTAAAGTGTGATAATTTACACCTCTGCAGTTGTTGGGTGACTCTGCAGTGGCTCCTCTGCCAGTCGACTCACCTTATTTCAAAAACCTGCCAAACTGGCTGAAGAGTCGGGTGGCTGTGTTGAATATTTAATGGGCAACAATGTTTTCCTCCATGTTTTATCACAGACCACAGTTAAGCCATTTTTTTGTGTGTGTGAGCCACAATATGCTGCCGAGGAGATAGAAAGAGAGAAAAAAAAAAAGGAAAAGATCTGTCGTGTGACTTCTTAAACGTTGTCAGATATCAAATGCGGTTTGACAGTCCACTGGTCCACGTCATGAATTTGCCACATTCATGATGTGTTGCCATTACATTACCTGTCTTTTGTGAAACCAGAGACCATGCGTATTCACTGCGGTGTCAGCGTTTACATTCCGCTGCACAGACGGGAGTGGAAAAGCAGAACTGAGTGAAACAGTCTCTGTAGACTCGTGTCGTTCGTCCACGTAGGACTGTACATCATCAGGTGGAAATGAAACTATCACTGGACTGTAGAGTTGGAGATGGTTTACAACATATTCCAAGTGATTCATCCTTTGCCGCAGCATTTGCAGCTCTATTCCTAGCGATTGTTTTATCCTTCTGACTAACAAACAATCTCCATATTAGATCAAATCATGTAGTGCCCGGCCTTCTGTGACAGAAAATCTGATTAGATTGCCCTTTGTATACTTTACTACAAATGTAGACGTGCGGTGTCAACAAACATTAACAAGGTTATGCCGGAGCAAAGTGTCTGACTGCTGATCGGATCAGATTGGCGAAGTGAAGCGCAGAAAGAGGTTGGATGTGGAAATCCTCCGAGGGGTCGATACGCGAGCCCCTAAATTACCTCAATGGTTCTCACTTTTGAAATTGAATAGGCTCACTGAATGATTTAAGGGCTGGCTTTATGGGAATAATGGCGAGGGAGTGCGGTAACAGTGTGCACAGTGTAACAAGCTCAAAACAATAAACAGACGCAGAGAAAGCATAATGGCAGGGCTTATAAATGATACCCACGCATGGGACATGTGAATAGGCATAAAAGGGCGCAATGTTTTGCGTATCCAAGCAGCGAAACACATGTACTAAATCTCAGGAATGGGTGTTCACACATAAACCGTGTTGTGCATTTGGATCTGCGGTCATTTATGGATCATACTGGTATAGTAGCGGGCCATCAGTCTTGCGGCATGCTGCGCACATACACTCCTTCAGCTTCGCCTTCAGATATTGAAGGAGGCAAAATGCATATGACCCAGCAAACTAAAGGACATTAGCTTCCAAAACGATCCGTATTATTTTCTATCGTTGTGCCCCCCGTTATTTGAACAACATAGATAGATAGATAGATAGATAGATACTTTATTCATCCCAAGCTGGGAAATTCTGGACACATCGTTCTGTCAGTGCCTTCCAATACTGTTAAAGATGAAACTTAATAGTTTTCTAATGTGCTGCTGCTATGGTTAAGGTGTGGTTATGTTTACACAACTATTTGTTTAAAGGTTGAAGAAGATTGGTCTGGAGAAACCAACGTCGGTGGGGATGGAGGAATCGCAGAGTTAGGTGATCGTTCTCTGCAAAGGTTCGTCACTGCCGGCAACCCCTTTGACATACACATTGATCATAGAAATTAACTTTTTTTGACCCTTTTGTGAGGAAAATAGTTGATATGCATCAAGCAAACAAGTCAGTCAAAGCCTAAATCCAAAGGTTGTGTTGCAGCGTATCTTGCTTTTTAAGTTCATTGCCTCTGCCAAGGGGATTATGTTTTTGTCATGTTTATTTATTTGTTCGTTTGTTTGTGTGTTTGTCACCAGGATTATGCAAAATCTACAGAACAGACTTCCACAATCTTCGGAAGTATGGGACATGGGCCAACTTCCAAGAGAGAACCCATGATGTTTTGGTGTGGATCCAGACAAAGGTGTGAATCCAGGAAAAAAAATATAACACTTTCTTTGACATTGCAGGGTAGTTGTTGGTTTGTTTTTTTACATTTTGGCCTTTTTCACAGGAAATCATTCCAAAAAAATATTATGGCATATTTATAGGTCTGATATCTATGAGTGTGTGCAATTTGGTGCGGCTTTAAGGGGACTGTTGGGCCTTGGCGGAGGTGTAAGCTCGACTGAGTGCCATTTTAGTTGTCAGTGTTGCATTAGAACCATGGATCCTTTATGTTTCCTAAATGTCTCACTTTATTAGTTGTTTTCCTCTCAAATCTTCATGGATATGTGGTGATGTGGTTGATCTTAGGTCTTTTGTTCACAGAGTTGCCAGTGCTTTCCCCTCTGCTCCCGGAGCATCTTCATCACCGAGGGCGTGGCACAAGCATCGCTCACCCAGACGGCGGCAGATGAATGGGCGCTGTGCGTCTGGAGGTTCGTCAAGCAGTGTAAGGTAATCCCACTCTCTTGACCTCTGTCCGTCTGTCTGTCCTGCCATTGACCTGCCGTTAATGTGAAGACACAGAGATGTTAGACGTCGTCCTCCCTGCTATTCGCCTTCCATAATTCACGCTCAGCTTAAAGTTGGCAATGGGCTCTAGGGTCCAAAAAAAGGCAATTTGACATTTACAATGGTTTTCATTAATGTCTTTCTTTTTCAAAAGCCCATTCTTCATCTTGTTTCTCATCATTCATTCACACCTTCCCGTCTTCAACTCTCATACCACAAAAACCCATAATCAAGGTTTTTTGTAGTTCTTTTCATTTTTACACATTACTTATACTTTCCAGAAAAAAACGCTGCTTTATTCACATCGACCACTTTATGTTTTTCTCCTCTTGCACTTTTCCATTTTGTCTTTCAAACCACTTTCCTCTTCTTTTGTGAGTTTTTTTTTCTTTTCTTTTTGCTCTCCGTCTCCACTGAAGGGTACATGAATAGACCAAGTGGCAGCTGCATTTTTGACAGGACTAAGAGGGCTGATATTTTACCTTGAACAAGGGCCACAGCTGCATTATACATCAATTTACAGACTGACACCAAACTGTGTAAATCATGTATGTATTACTTCTGTTTCACTCAAGATCAACATTCACCGCACACACGCCGGTTTGCCGCCGCTTTTATCGCCCCACCGTTGCCGTGTGTGCACAAAGTGTCACGCTCGACCACAGAGGGAATCAAACCACTAACCCCGCTAGTGTCGCTGTCATGCTTTACCAACTGAGCCACACAGGGCTTTCAACCAGCATTGGGATTATTTAAAAATATTCCGCAGCACACGGCCCAGCGCTGGCATGAATTCCTCGTCGAGCACTTTCCCCCCCGTTTTTTCACGCACCCTTCCTGTGTGAAGCCGCCATACGCCATCACGGCACAGTCAAGGGGAAATGCTAAACACATTGATTATTCAGGAGTGGTATGTAGTCGGCAGGACATTTTTCACTTCACAGGGCTACTGTGAGAAGTTCCGATTCGGGTGAGAAGGGATGATTTTCAGGCGTGCACCGTGAAAAAATACAGTGTGCTTACAGACACGCAGACACACACACACACTCACACAAATATGCCAAAATGAAAGCCTGAATAATAAACACAGACTTGGTAAATCCTGAAGAAAGAATTGGAGGGTGTCATCTCCGTTCGTAGAACTAGAATAATGATATATAATCAGTGCTATTCAAGCACTCAGCCGAGTATTTTAAAGGGGCACTCTACCAATTTTTCTTTTCCTCATCAAGTTCAGTTTACCAGTCACCTGAGGTACATCACTATGCCGCCTCATGTCTTATGTTGTGCTAGCTTTGGCTTCACAAGTGTTATGACAGATTAATAGATGTTTAAAAAAGAAAAAAAAAAAAGTAACCCTGATGTTGTCATCACGGGTAATGTTATGGAGTTGCAAAAGGGTCGGGAGCTGTTTTAGGCACTTGCTTTTTGCTCTATCGCCATAGGGGAATCACTCATTGGCATCATGCAATACACAGCCCCTTACTCTAACATCATTTACTCTAACAGCAACACACACACACACACACAGAGGTGGTGTGGATATGGTAGTCAGAATTGCCAGCGCTGGTAGTGAGAGTTATTTGAGCCTGAACGCCTGCACAGGACAAGTCTGCCATCTACTGGGCAACAGAGGAGGGAGATGCTCCACCTCTGCTGTGAGACACGTCGCCACTGTATGTTGATGCAGATATTCATCTCCGTCCTGCTTAGTGTGATTTTGAAGCCACCATTGTGTTTTCAATGTAGTTCACTACGTTCACTAATTTTAGATTGAGTCCTCGTCTTAGTCCTCAGGGAAGACGTTTTAGTCCTATTTTAGTCAAAGGAAAACAAAAACACTTATTCTAGGCTGCGTATTTTAGTCTGTGGCTACAATCGCACATTTCCCCCTCTTCTCTCAACTCCTGTTGCGACGTAATGTCTTGTGAGAACGATATGAACGTCTTTTTTTTCAAATTTTTATCATGGCTACAGCAGTGTTTACAGCTTATGAGGAAAACCTCTGAGTAAGGGGCGTGACATTCCAGACACAAACTCTAAGCAGTTGACCAATTACAAAAGGCAGACCCATAGAGTATTTCAGATAGGTGGTGGGGAAAAAAGGGGCCACAGCGATGTATAGTATTTGACAATTAATAACATATTTTGAACATTACAGGATGTAAAGTTATTCTAGTAGACCCCCAAATTAAATTCGTGAAGATGTAAATGACCAAACTCTGGGCACTTTAAGGGAAAAAAGATGAACTAACTACAACTTGACACTTGTTATCTCACATATTCTCCTCCTCCCTGTATATCCTCTCGTAACTCCTTTACTGTCACTTTTGGGGGATTTAGGATGGATCAATGTGGAATGGGTAGACATCCACCGGGAAATATTATTTCATGTTCTCCCTCAATCGCTTCGCATCTCTGCATTAATTTGACCACCTACAGTAGCACAACCCTCACAAGTGTGCTGTGGAAAGAATGAAAAATCGATTAGAATTATTCTACGTGGTTGTCCTTTTTGTAAATTTTCTCGGCCCATTGCTGCTAATTCCACTCGTGATGGATTACTTTAGGGGGAAAAAAAGTAAATCTCATTTCAATTACTAATTTGACCCGCAGCAGCTTCCAGCACACTTAAATATGTATGAATGTCACACACACACACAGTAACTAATCACAGTGAGCCCGCGAGCGAAACTGTGGATTAAAGAAGAATGTATATGTGGTATAACTCCCATGTAGTTTTTTCTTAATCCTTACATATCCAACGTTTGCACAATTGCAGGGATTTGTGCGAAATTGTGTATCGCAGACGAGATGAAATGCAAGATAAACTTTCTTTGTTTCTCTCTGTTTCTCTTTCTCTTGTGTTGCAGCGCCTCTTTCATCAAAAGTCAATCTCCTACACGCTTGTGTCGCACGTATCTGTGTATCTCCACGTCTGTGCGGTTATCTCCCCTCGCAGCCCGAGCTCAAGATATACAGTAAGAAACTTCATCTTTTCTGTTTCATCCCACACAGAGGTTCCTGCACTGTGTCACCACTGCGCTCAAGGGGGGGGGGGGGGGGGGTCTGTGACTCGATAAGTCCGGGTAACATCAAGGGGAGAGCGATGTTTTATTCATCGGCACAAATCTCCTGAATTCGCTCAAATCAAATTCGCCCGCTTTTTTTGTTCCTTTAGAGAGATTGAGCTTGAGGTTTGACACGTAGAGAAATGATTGGATTTCTAATAAAGGAGGGAGGGGAGAGACTTATGAATGCAGGAGATGAAAATGCATTTTGGGGGGAGTTTAATTTTGATCGATGCAATTCAAACAATGTAAGATTTCGTCATTTGTTGGCTGAACTGGTTTATTTTCTGTTTCCACACATTTTTTGATTTTAGTGAAAAAAAAATTTATTTTTTCACACAGAATCTCGCCGAGTGTTATATCTCTCTGTTTCACTATTTCACACAATCCATTCCAGCGTTTTCTCTCCATAAGTCAGCCTCTCACACGTTCGGGTGACCTCGGCACCCTGCTGAGTCACTTGTTTTTGTTGCGATTCTTTCATCCTGTGTGTTTCTCTCTCGTGGCTCTCTCTCCTTTTATTTTCATTTTTCATCCCTCCTCTCTCCCACTCTGATCTCCCGCTGTCAAAGAAATTCAAATACTTTTTTTTGGAGCGGCGCACACACACGGAGGTCAGATGTGAGTTTGCTTATCTTTCCGATTGGACAATGCTGTCATCGCCGTTAAAGGTCTCATCTCGCGGTCAGTGTTGAATGAACCCGAGCCGAGCCCTGCAGGAATTAAAAAACGATTGGGAGTGAATTTTTTATTAAACACGTTTTAGTTTGTTTTTTCTGTCTCATCTGCTCAAACTTTTTTTGGTGTGTCTAATTTCTTTTGTTCTCGTTTTATCTTCCGTCTTGCGTCACTGCGTTTCATCAGCTGAAGTAAATTAAACTCATTCTCCAGACTCACTCCACGAATCACAGCAGAGACTTTGAGTGTCAGCTGGGCTCACACTAAGATCCAGCTGTTGAATCCTGAAGCTGCCCCCCACCAATGGCTGGAGCCGTACAACGTAGACTCCTTTTTAGATTTGGAAAATTGTATTTATTTCTGATTTCTGGTCAATATGTTGACTCCGGGCGGATTTAACCTTCATCACTTCGTCACCATTCAAGATCTGACGTGACAACCTTTTCCTCCACTTCATATAGCTGATTTCCTTGTTTTAGACCAAGGGTGCTGTGAGGAGATACTTGTTTCCTCAAAATAGATTTGAGTTGGAAACGGGTTGAGTTTTTTCTCACCAACTCGCAGCCTTTTAACTTCCCAGTTTCATCAGACTTCAGGACTCATTAAAACTAATTGAGATGCATCTTTTTTTATAATCATCTTTTATTTTTCCAGTGCAGTTATCTCCTACAGCTACCTGCCCACGTGCCTCCCTGTGCTATACCCACTCAAAGGTTACACAAAGGCGTTCGCACTCTCTTTTTAATTATCGCCCATTGCAGTGCTGAGGCGAAGCGAGATTCAGATTCACGACGCATCGCTGCTGATCTGGTGTAGTGTGTTTATTTCATAAAGACAACATAACAATCATGTTGCATTAATAAAAGGTGGATGTTGTGGTATATTCATCCACACACAAGCTGTTTTTCAGACTTGAACTCCGGATTTCTTACAGAGTTTGTCTTTCAGGCGAGGAGTGGCGCCCTGGGCATATCGACCACTCGCTCGTTTTTGTCACATTTTCTGTAAAATTTGACTTCCCTTGCAGGAAACTGTCGGGAGCAACGTTTGCAGACATTTGCATGCTCATATTCATCCCCCCTGGAAAAGTTCAGGAAAATGTCCGGACTTCTGTGCACATCTGAAAGCAGCTCTATATTTGCTCCAACTACAAAGATAGAAGATTAAACCTTACGATTCTTTTCCTGTTTCTGTCTTCTAATCTGTTCGTGATCACACATCATTATGTAAAGTCCATGTCCAAGTATCAGTGCTCGTAAATGCTGTTGATCAGCTGCGCCACTTGTCCCTCCGCCTGCAGTGAGGCCTTTAAGGCTGCCGAGCATCCACTGGCATTTTTCCAAAGTGCGCCTCTAAGTGGAGGTGTCCTTGTTAATCTAATAGGCGCTGCAGTCCATCAGTCTGTGGCGTGTCACATCTGTTAGACCTCAGCGTGGCTCAGCACTGACTTCGTTTGGACTCCACCGTGTCTTCTGACGCAGTGTTGACGGTAACAACAAGGTGATTGCCTCAGATAAGCTGCTGACACCTCTCAGAATACCCGCTACTCCGCAGCTGCCCGCTGCCTTTTCGTCCTTGGCTGAGGCTTTCTGTCTGTTTGGTTTCACTCATGGAGCCTGACGGTAACTATCAAGCATCTTTTCAGGTGTCTGACAAAAAAAACACGACAGTTAGGATGCAGCTTTTTGTAAATCCTCATTAGAAACTCTACAGCTACTGCTGGATGTAGGTGCTAGTTGATAAAGTGCAGCAAGCAAGCAAAGGCTCTGATAATTCATGAGCAACATAAAAAGACGGAGAGAGAGAACTTGTTGTCATAAGAAAAAGTCTGTTGTCGTCATATGAGAAACAAGGACATTTTCTTGGTGTAACACAATAGAGTGATATTGTTCTTGTTTGAGTAATTTGGTATTAAGTTACAACAAAAAATAGAGTTTTTGTTATTTGGTGCAAAATAAAAAGAAGAGTTATGAATGGTTTTGCAAGAAACCAAGCTAAGAGTTGTTTGGGGGGGTTGCAATTTGCAAGACGCTTCCTAAAACCAGAAAAGTATGACCTGGGTCATGTAGTAGAAGTGAGAACGCCAATGTCTGCAAATGATGCTGACAATCTAAAGCTGCGTTCGTCGTATGTGAGCGTCAAACTCTGCACCCACTTTTCCAGACATTTCCTGGACAGTTCCTATCTGAAAACAGCTCAAGTCTCACACTGGTGCACATGGATGAAGTCACACCGCCTTGTCTGTGTCAGCTGACCGAATCCATCAGACCGTTGTCATTCATATTCATTCGGACATGTTGACGATTTGTTTGTTCATGGGGCCTGCTTCAGGGCAGACAGATTAAACTCATAATTGCGCCATTAAAGCGACGTGTGCAGCTCTTAAGTGTGATGATATTATTTTTTAGAAACTTCCTACATATTTAATGGTGTGTGTGCTGCTCTGATTAAGTATCTCATTTGATCGGAAGATGACATTGTGTAACTGGACTGACCTTCTGCTACCTGAAATATAGTAGTTCAGTGTAAACACGGTTAAGAAACTCATATGTTGGAAAATGATTGTCAAAACCATACTTTCAAGCTGCGAACTTGATGTCCCCTGAGTGTTAATCACACAAACCTTTCTCACTGGGATGCTTTTAATGCACGTCAAAGTCTCTAGATCTGTGTCAAACATTGGAAAAAATGTCAGCTTTAATTTTAAACCTGCATTAACTGATGTTTTTGGCCACAGTACATTTACGTCACTTAAAAAGGTTGATATGGCTAATGTGTTGGCACACAGTTTCACTATTTTTCAATTAAGTATTCATATTATTGGTCCCCCCCACCTGCCCCTGCTACAGCTGCTGAACGTTCCCTATCCTCACCTACTAACTTTGCCTGTCTGCCATGAATCGGTTTATCAGAGCTTTTGCGGTGCAAACATCTCCCCTGCTGCAGCCAAAAACAACACTATGAGGTTTGTGAGCGTGAAGCCGCATCTCTATTGTCCTCTGCCTCTCTCGCAGACACGGGAACACCGCGGTCCCGACGGAAATGGCTTCATTATGCCTCCGACTGGCTGCGGGTCTCGCTGGCAGAGTTTTGGAGCGGAAACAATCGTTTGCACCGAGCACAGCTGGTGCCAAAGCTGCCTCTGTCTGTCCCAGTCTGGGTAAACACGGCAGCTATCAACACACACTATCCCGCGCTGACGACTCTCTGCTGCTGTTTGTCGCCACGGCTGCGAATGTGCACATCTGCACTGGCATTCCTTCACCCACAGCATCTGTTTGCCTCTGTCTAAATCTGCCGTGGTGATTCGTCAGTTTCTCTGTGATCGCTCCTTCATTTACTTTGCTCTTTGGTTTAAGATGTTGTCTCTGAAACAGTCCTTCTTTCTTGTCTCTCTTTTATTGCTGCAAGACTCGTAACTCATTCCTGTACTACTTCCCTTTGAAAAACAATCCACCTTTTCTTTTTTTTTTCTTTTTTCTCATGCGCATGGAAAAAGGTAGATGGCAAGCCCCAGAAGGTCACAGTGCATTAACCACACTGATAAACCCATTACACTGCAATGGAATGGGATCCAAACGAAAGAGAGAGGGTGTTGAGGGATGGGGATACAGAAAGGAGAGCGGCGTGGTAGACTGAGGAGGGAGAGATGAAGCACAGTGGCAGGTTGGGTAAAAGTCTCGTTGATACACACTCACTGTGTGCGCCTTTAAGCCCTCCGTCAATTCATTCCCTTTTTTCCAGCAGTATTCATTAAGGAGAGGATCTGCCATCTTCTGCCAGGGCATTGCATCACTCTCTGCTCCTGCATGGCTCCTCTCTCCCAGCACTCGCCTCATTGTGGTGCCAATTACAACACTGCAGTGCCGTTTGGGGCCATAAATATCCACAACGGGTCCCCAACCTGAAGTGCTCCTGTGAGGAAAGACAGGAAGCAGAGGAGTGGAAAGTAGGAAGGGAATATAGGACGGGGTAGCAGCTGAATAGCAGTTTTAAATCAGATCACAGAGTGAACCAACATACTTACATTCTATCCTTTTAACTCATCATATTATCTTTTGCAGTCTTTTTCTTTTTTTATAGATCTTACCCTTTGTTCTTGTGTGGCTTTCCATTGCATTGATAGTAAAAAAATCTGACTCCTTTAGTTTTTAATGTGCTATATATTTGTACAGTACAAATCACATGCACCCAGCCACACGTGTCTGCCGACTCCACCATTAGGGGCAACTTAGGGTGAAGTGTCTTACCCATTAGTGCAAGTGGATGACCCTCTCTCTTTTGAATAATGCTGTATTATTTTATTGGTCTTTCACGTTAAATTATGTTTTATTTTATTTTAATTTCATATTTATTTGGGGGGATTTTTGTCAACGATTTTGAATATTTTGTAGTTTTTTATCTTTGTGAACCACTTTTTATGTTGTATTTTGGAAGGTGACCTATAGATAAACTTTATTATTATTGGTATCCAAATGTCCAAAAAATAAGATATTGTAAGGCCACAGTATAGCAATACATAAACATTTCATTTTGTATCAAGTCATAAAAATAGTTAATATATACTATATACACGAATATATACTAATAGTTGGTAAAACAAAACATGTTTATTTATTTTATCCGTTATTATTACCATTACTGTTTGTTTGATGTAATGTGTACTAGTATTTCATTTGAAATTGTGTATATTTCACGTATTTAATTTTACATAATGTATTATATTATTTTATTATTATTTATTATTCAAAAAATGAAATAAAATATAGTATAGAAAATGCCATTATATATAAAAGCTTAAAAATATCACAAAATACGAAATGGTACATCAAGGCATAAAAAATTGAAAATGTGTTTGTTTAGTAAGAACATAAAACTTAATAGTTTTGTAAGACATAAATGGGTCAAAATTAACCTTCAAAAATACACAGTATATTTCGGCCTAAAACTGTCCAAAATATCATAGTATATATAGTAAGGCTGTTAATGTCTATCCCTGCACAGGACTAGTGTGAATACTTTGGAACGTTTGTTTGAGCTTCATCTAGTTTTGTTTGGATTCTTGTATAAGTTCTTGTTTTACTTTGAAGTTTCTTGTCTTGTGTGTCAAACACTTGCTTTACTTTCCTTCTTCGTTTGGTTTCCTGATTCTGTGATTGTCTGCACCTGCCCTGGTGAGTCTCACCTCTGTTCAATCATCACTTCCTCCTTTGTCAGTCCAGTGTGTGTGTGTATGTTCACTTCTGCTCAGTTTAGTGTTGTTCACTTCACCTGTTTTGTTCCTGCTTTTTCCCTGGTTCTTGAGTTCTGCTGGCCAGGAGATTTTTCACCGCTAACAACAGTGACAGTAAGCCTTCTTTCTTGCTCTGTCTGCTTTGTCCAACATCACTGTGACCATTATAGTAAGGCTTGTATTTCTCTAAGGTCAGAAAATGTGAAAGTATAGCAAAGAATAACATGTTAGAAAATAATGAGGAAATAATAAATTATAATATAGTATGTCATGAACCTGTCAAAATTGTTGCAAGGGATGACAAATGTCTGAGAATCTAATAGAATACTCAAGTAGGGGCATGGCATAATGAAGTAAGGCCTAAAAACGGCATAGTATAGTATGGCATGAAATTTTTTTTTTAAAACGGCATAGTATACTATGGCATAAAAGCAGCATAAAACAACATAGTATAGTATGGCATCAAAACTGGAAAAAAACGACATAGTATAATATGGCATCAAAACTGAAAAAAACAACATTGTTTATTATTTAATAAAAGCAGCATAAAACGACATAGTACAGCAAGGCATGAGACGGCATAGTGTAGTAAGGCCTAAAAACAGCCTAAAATGGCCTAGTATAGTATGGCATCAAAAATGAAAAAAACGACATAGTATAGTATGGCAAAAATTGTGAAAAAATGACATTGTTTATTATGTAATAAAAGCATCATAAAACGACATAGTACAGCAGGGCATGAGACGGCATAGTGTAGTAAGGCCTAAAAACAGCCTAAAATGGCATAGTATAGTATGGCATCAAAACTGAAAAAAACGACATAGTATAGTATGGCATAAAAGCAGGATAAAACGACATAGTACAGCAAGGCATGAGATGGCATAGTGTAGTAAGGCCTAAAAACAGCCTAAAACGGCATTTTATAGTATGGCATCAAAACTGAAAAAAACGACATAGTATAGTATGGCAAAAGTTGTGAAAAAACGACATTGTGTATTATGTAATAAAAGCATCATAAAACGACATAGTACAGCAGGGCATGAGACGGCATAGTGTAGTAAGGCCTAAAAACAGCCTAAAATGGCATTGTATAGTATGGCATCAAAACTGGAAAAAAACGACATAGTATAGTATGGCATAAAAGCAGGATAAAACGACATAGTACAGCAAGGCATGAGATGGCATAGTGTAGTAAGGACTAAAAACAGCCTAAAACGGCATAGTATGGCATCAAAACTGAAAAAAACGACATAGTATAGTATGGCAAAAGTTGTGAAAAAACGACATTGTGTATTATGTAATAAAAGCATCATAAAACGACATAGTACAGCAGGGCATGAGACGGCATAGTGTAGTAAGGCCTAAAAACAGCCTAAAATGGCATAGTATAGTATGGCATCAAAACTGAAAAAAACGACATAGTATATATAGTATGGCAAAAATTGTGAAAAAACGACATTGTGTATTATGTAATAAAAGCATCATAAAACGACATAGTACAGCAGGGCATGAGACGGCATAGTGTAGTAAGGCCTAAAAACAGCCTAAAATGGCATAGTATAGTATGGCATCAAAACTGAAAAAAACGACATAGTATAGTATGGCATAAAAGCAGCATAAAACGACATAGTACAGCAAGGCATGAGATGGCATAGTGTAGTAAGGCCTAAAAACAGCCTAAAACGGCATTGTATAGTATGGCATCAAAACTGAAAAAAACGACATAGTATAGTATGGCAAAAATGGTGAAAAAACGACATTGTGTATTATGTAATACAAGCATCATAAAACGACATAGTACAGCAGGGCATGAGATGGCATAGTGTAGTAAGGCCTAAAAACAGCCTAAAGCGGCATAGTATAGTATGGCATCAAAACTGAAAAAAACGACATAGTATAGTATGGCAAAAATTGTGAAAAAACGACATTGTGTATTATGTAATAAAAGCATCATAAAACGACATAGTACAGCAGGGCATGAGACGGCATAGTGTAGTAAGGCCTAAAAACAGCCTAAAATGGCATAGTATAGTATGGCATCAAAACTGAAAAAACGACATAGTATAGTATGGCAAAAATTGTGAAAAAACGACATTGTGTATTATGTAATAAAAGCATCATAAAACGACATAGTACAGCAGGGCATGAGACGGCATAGTGTAGTAAGGCCTAAAAACAGCCTAAAACGGCATAGTATAGTATGGCATCAAAACTGAAAAAAACGACATAGTATAGTATGGCAAAAATTGTGAAAAAATGACATTGTTTATTATGTAATAAAAGCATCATAAAACGACATAGTACAGCAGGGCATGAGACGGCATAGTGTAGTAAGGCCTAAAAACAGCCTAAAATGGCATAGTATAGTATGGCATCAAAACTGAAAAAAACGACATAGTATAGTATGGCATAAAAGCAGCATAAAACGACATAGTACAGCAGGGCATGAGACGGCATACTGTAGTAAGGCCTAAAAACAGCCTAAAATGGCATAGTATAGTATGGCATCAAAACTGAAAAAAACGACATAGTATAGTATGGCAAAAATTGTGAAAAAACGACATTGTGTATTATGTAATAAAAGCATCATAAAACGACATAGTACAGCAGGGCATGAGACGGCATAGTGTAGTAAGGCCTAAAAACAGCCTAAAGCGGCATAGTATAGTATGGCATCAAAACTGAAAAAAACGACAGTATAGTATGGTAAAAATGAGTTTATTATGGCATAAAAACAGCATAAAAAGACAAAGTACAGCAAGTTATGAGACGGCATAGTGTAGTAAGGCCTAAAAACAGCCTAAAATGGCCTGGTATAGTATGGCATCAAAAATGAAAAAAACGACATAGTATAGTATGGCAAAAATTGTGAAAAAACGACATTGTGTATTATGTAATAAAAGCATCATAAAACGACATAGTACAGCAGGGCATGAGACGGCATAGTGTAGTAAGGCCTAAAAACAGCCTAAAATGGCATAGTATAGTATGGCATCAAAACTGAAAAAAACGACATAGTATAGTATGGCATAAAAGCAGCATAAAACGACATAGTACAGCAACGCATGAGATGGCATAGTGTAGTAAGGCCTAAAAACAGCCTAAAATGGCATAGTATAGTATGGCATCAAAACTGAAAAAAACGACATAGTATAGTATGGCAAAAATTGTGAAAAAACGACATTGTGTATTATGTAATAAAAGCATCATAAAACGACATAGTACAGCAGGGCATGAGACGGCATAGTGTAGTAAGGCCTAAAAACAGCCCAAAACGGCATAGTATAGTATGGCATCAAAACTGAAAAAAACGACATAGTATAGTATGGCAAAAATTGTGAAAAAATGACATTGTTTATTATGTAATAAAAGCATCATAAAACGACATAGTACAGCAGGGCATGAGACGGCATAGTGTAGTAAGGCCTAAAAACAGCCTAAAATGGCATAGTATAGTATGGCATCAAAACTGAAAAAAACGACATAGTATAGTATGGCATAAAAGCAGGATAAAACGACATAGTACAGCAAGGCATGAGATGGCATAGTGTAGTAAGGCCTAAAAACAGCCTAAAACGGCATTTTATAGTATGGCATCAAAACTGAAAAAAACGACATAGTATAGTATGGCAAAAGTTGTGAAAAAACGACATTGTGTATTATGTAATAAAAGCATCATAAAACGACATAGTACAGCAGGGCATGAGACGGCATAGTGTAGTAAGGCCTAAAAACAGCCTAAAATGGCATTGTATAGTATGGCATCAAAACTGGAAAAAACGACATAGTATAGTATGGCATAAAAGCAGGATAAAACGACATAGTACAGCAAGGCATGAGATGGCATAGTGTAGTAAGGACTAAAAACAGCCTAAAACGGCATAGTATGGCATCAAAACTGAAAAAAACGACATAGTATAGTATGGCAAAAGTTGTGAAAAAACGACATTGTGTATTATGTAATAAAAGCATCATAAAACGACATAGTACAGCAGGGCATGAGATGGCATAGTGTAGTAAGGCCTAAAAAAAGCCTAAAATGGCATAGTAAAGTATGGCATCAAAACTGAAAAAAACGACATAGTATAGTATGGCAAAAATTGTGAAAAAACGACATTGTGTATTATGTAATAAAAGCATCATAAAACGACATAGTACAGCAGGGCATGAGACGGCATAGTGTAGTAAGGCCTAAAAACAGCCCAAAACGGCATAGTATAGTATGGCATCAAAACTGAAAAAAACGACATAGTATAGTATGGCAAAAATTGTGAAAAAATGACATTGTTTATTATGTAATAAAAGCATCATAAAACGACATAGTACAGCAGGGCATGAGACGGCATAGTGTAGTAAGGCCTAAAAACAGCCTAAAATGGCATAGTATAGTATGGCATCAAAACTGAAAAAAACGACATAGTATAGTATGGCATAAAAGCAGGATAAAACGACATAGTACAGCAAGGCATGAGATGGCATAGTGTAGTAAGGCCTAAAAACAGCCTAAAACGGCATTTTATAGTATGGCATCAAAACTGAAAAAAACGACATAGTATAGTATGGCAAAAGTTGTGAAAAAATGACATTGTGTATTATGTAATAAAAGCATCATAAAACGACATAGTACAGCAGGGCATGAGACGGCATAGTGTAGTAAGGCCTAAAAACAGCCTAAAATGGCATTGTATAGTATGGCATCAAAACTGGAAAAAACGACATAGTATAGTATGGCATAAAAGCAGGATAAAACGACATAGTACAGCAAGGCATGAGATGGCATAGTGTAGTAAGGACTAAAAACAGCCTAAAACGGCATAGTATGGCATCAAAACTGAAAAAAACGACATAGTATAGTATGGCAAAAGTTGTGAAAAAACGACATTGTGTATTATGTAATAAAAGCATCATAAAACGACATAGTACAGCAGGGCATGAGACGGCATAGTGTAGTAAGGCCTAAAAACAGCCTAAAATGGCATAGTATAGTATGGCATCAAAACTGAAAAAAACGACATAGTATATATAGTATGGCAAAAATTGTGAAAAAACGACATTGTGTATTATGTAATAAAAGCATCATAAAACGACATAGTACAACAGGGCATGAGATGGCATAGTGTAGTAAGGCCTAAAAACAGCCTAAAACGGCATAGTATAGTATGGCATCAAAACTGAAAAAAACGACATAGTATAGTATGGCAAAAGTTGTGAAAAAACGACATTGTGTATTATGTAATAAAAGCATCATAAAACGACATAGTACAGCAGGGCATGAGACGGCATAGTGTAGCAAGGTCTAAAAACAGCCTAAAATGGCATTGTATAGTATGGCATCAAAACTGGAAAAAACGACATAGTATAGTATGGCAAAAATTGTGAAAAAACGACATTGTGTATTATGTAATAAAAGCATCATAAAACGACATAGTACAGCAGGGCATGAGATGGCATAGTGTAGTAAGGCCTAAAAACAGCCTAAAACGGCATTGTATAGTATGGCATCAAAACTGAAAAAAACGACATAGTATAGTATGGCAAAAATGGTGAAAAAACGACATTGTGTATTATGTAATACAAGCATCATAAAACGACATAGTACAGCAGGGCATGAGATGGCATAGTGTAGTAAGGCCTAAAAACAGCCTAAAGCGGCATAGTATAGTATGGCATCAAAACTAAAAAAAACGACAGTATAGTATGGTAAAAATGAGTTTATTATGGCATAAAAACAGCATAAAAAGACAAAGTACAGCAAGTTATGAGACGGCATAGTGTAGTAAGGCCTAAAAACAGCCTAAAATGGCATAGTATAGTATGGCATCAAAACTGAAAAAAACGACATAGTATAGTATGGCATAAAAGCAGCATAAAACGACATAGTACAGCAGGGCATGAGACGGCATACTGTAGTAAGGCCTAAAAACAGCCTAAAATGGCCTAGTATAGTATGGCATCAAAAATGAAAAAAACGACATAGTATAGTATGGCAAAAATTGTGAAAACACGACATTGTTTATTATGTAATAAAAGCATCATAAAACGACATAGTACAGCAGGGCATGAGATGGCATAGTGTAGTAAGGCCTAAAAACAGCCTAAAATGGCATAGTATAGTATGGCATCAAAACTGAAAAAAACGACATAGTATAGTATGGCAAAAATTGTGAAAAAACGACATTGTGTATTATGTAATAAAAGCATCATAAAACGACATAGTACAGCAGGGCATGAGACGGCATAGTGTAGTAAGGCCTAAAAACAGCCTAAAATGGCATAGTATAGTATGGCATCAAAACTGAAAAAAACGACATAGTATAGTATGGCAAAAATTGTGAAAAAACGACATTGTGTATTATGTAATAAAAGCATCATAAAACGACATAGTACAGCAGGGCATGAGACGGCATAGTGTAGTAAGGCCTAAAAACAGCCTAAAATGGCATAGTATAGTATGGCATCAAAACTGAAAAAAACGACATAGTATAGTATGGCATAAAAGCAGCATAAAACGACATAGTACAGCAAGGCATGAGATGGCATAGTGTAGTAAGGCCTAAAAACAGCCTAAAACGGCATTGTATAGTATGGCATCAAAACTGAAAAAAACGACATAGTATAGTATGGCAAAAATGGTGAAAAAACGACATTGTGTATTATGTAATACAAGCATCATAAAACGACATAGTACAGCAGGGCATGAGATGGCATAGTGTAGTAAGGCCTAAAAACAGCCTAAAGCGGCATAGTATAGTATGGCATCAAAACTGAAAAAAACGACAGCATAGTATGGTAAAAATGAGTTTATTATGGCATAAAAACAGCATAAAAAGACCAAGTACAGCAAGTTATGAGACGGCATAGTGTAGTAAGGCCTAAAAACAGCCTAAAATGGCATAGTATAGTATGGCATCAAAACTGAAAAAAACGACATAGTATAGTATGGCATAAAAGCAGCATAAAACGACATAGTACAGCAGGGCATGAGATGGCATAGTGTAGTAAGGCCTAAAAACAGCCTAAAACGGCATAGTATAGTATGGCATCAAAACTGAAAAAAACGACATAGTATAGTATGGCAAAAATTGTGAAAAAACGACATTGTGTATTATGTAATAAGAGCATCATAAAACGACATAGTACAGCAGGGCATGAGATGGCATAGTGTAGTAAGGCCTAAAAACAGCCTAAAATGGCATAGTATAGTATGGCATCAAAACTGAAAAAAACGACATAGTATAGTATGGCAAAAATTGTGAAAAAACGACATTGTGTATTATGTAATAAAAGCATCATAAAACGACATAGTACAACAGGGCATGAGATGGCATAGTGTAGTAAGGCCTAAAAACAGCCTAAAACGGCATAGTATAGTATGGCATCAAAACTGAAAAAAACGACATAGTATAGTATGGCAAAAGTTGTGAAAAAACGACATTGTGTATTATGTAATAAAAGCATCATAAAACGACATAGTACAGCAGGGCATGAGACGGCATAGTGTAGTAAGGCCTAAAAACAGCCTAAAATGGCATTGTATAGTATGGCATCAAAACTGGAAAAAACGACATAGTATAGTATGGCAAAAATTGTGAAAAAACGACATTGTGTATTATGTAATAAAAGCATCATAAAACGACATAGTACAGCAGGGCATGAGATGGCATAGTGTAGTAAGGCCTAAAAACAGCCTAAAACGGCATTGTATAGTATGGCATCAAAACTGAAAAAAACGACATAGTATAGTATGGCAAAAATGGTGAAAAAACGACATTGTGTATTATGTAATACAAGCATCATAAAACGACATAGTACAGCAGGGCATGAGATGGCATAGTGTAGTAAGGCCTAAAAACAGCCTAAAGCGGCATAGTATAGTATGGCATCAAAACTGAAAAAAACGACAGTATAGTATGGTAAAAATGAGTTTATTATGGCATAAAAACAGCATAAAAAGACAAAGTACAGCAAGTTATGAGACGGCATAGTGTAGTAAGGCCTAAAAACAGCCTAAAATGGCATAGTATAGTATGGCATCAAAACTGAAAAAAACGACATAGTATAGTATGGCATAAAAGCAGCATAAAACGACATAGTACAGCAGGGCATGAGACGGCATACTGTAGTAAGGCCTAAAAACAGCCTAAAATGGCATAGTATAGTATGGCATCAAAACTGAAAAAAACGACATAGTATAGTATGGCAAAAATTGTGAAAAAACGACATTGTGTATTATGTAATAAAAGCATCATAAAACGACATAGTACAGCAGGGCATGAGATGGCATAGTGTAGTAAGGCCTAAAAACAGCCTAAAATGGCATAGTATAGTATGGCATCAAAACTGAAAAAAACGACATAGTATAGTATGGCAAAAATTGTGAAAAAACGACATTGTGTATTATGTAATAAAAGCATCATAAAACGACATAGTACAGCAGGGCATGAGATGGCATAGTGTAGTAAGGCCTAAAAACAGCCTAAAGCGGCATAGTACAGTATGGCATCAAAACTGAAAAAAACGACAGTATAGTATGGTAAAAATGAGTTTATTATGGCATAAAAACAGCATAAAAAGACAAAGTACAGCAAGTTATGAGACGGCATAGTGTAGTAAGGCCTAAAAACAGCCTAAAATGGCATAGTATAGTATGGCATCAAAACTGAAAAAAACGACATAGTATAGTATGGCAAAAATTGTGAAAAAACGACATTGTGTATTATGTAATAAAAGCATCATAAAACGACATAGTACAGCAGGGCATGAGATGGCATAGTGTAGTAAGGCCTAAAAACAGCCTAAAATGGCATAGTATAGTATGGCATCAAAACTGAAAAAAACGACATAGTATAGTATGGCAAAAATGGTGAAAAAACGACATTGTGTATTATGTAATACAAGCATCATAAAACGACATAGTACAGCAGGGCATGAGATGGCATAGTGTAGTAAGGCCTAAAAACAGCCTAAAGCGGCATAGTATAGTATGGCATCAAAACTGAAAAAAACGACAGTATAGTATGGTAAAAATGAGTTTATTATGGCATAAAAACAGCATAAAAAGACAAAGTACAGCAAGTTATGAGACGGCATAGTGTAGTAAGGCCTAAAAACAGCCTAAAATGGCATAGTATAGTATGGCATCAAAACTGAAAAAAACGACATAGTATAGTATGGCATAAAAGCAGCATAAAACGACATAGTACAGCAGGGCATGAGACGGCATAGTGTAGTAAGGCCTAAAAACAGCCTAAAATGGCATAGTATAGTATGGCATCAAAACTGAAAAAAACGACATAGTATAGTATGGCAAAAATTGTGAAAAAACGACATTGTGTATTATGTAATAAAAGCATCATAAAACGACATAGTACAGCAGGGCATGAGACGGCATAGTGTAGTAAGGCCTAAAAACAGCCTAAAATGGCATAGTATAGTATGGCATCAAAACTGAAAAAAACGACATAGTATAGTATGGCATAAAAGCAGCATAAAACGACATAGTACAGCAAGGCATGAGATGGCATAGTGTAGTAAGGCCTAAAAACAGCCTAAAACGGCATTGTATAGTATGGCATCAAAACTGAAAAAAACGACATAGTATAGTATGGCAAAAATGGTGAAAAAACGACATTGTGTATTATGTAATACAAGCATCATAAAACGACATAGTACAGCAGGGCATGAGATGGCATACTGTAGTAAGGCCTAAAAACAGCCTAAAATGGCATAGTATAGTATGGCATCAAAACTGAAAAAAACGACATAGTATAGTATGGCAAAAATTGTGAAAAAACGACATTGTGTATTATGTAATAAAAGCATCATAAAACGACATAGTACAGCAGGGCATGAGATGGCATAGTGTAGTAAGGCCTAAAAACAGCCTAAAATGGCATAGTATAGTATGGCATCAAAACTGAAAAAAACGACATAGTATAGTATGGCAAAAATTGTGAAAAAACGACATTGTGTATTATGTAATAAAAGCATCATAAAACGACATAGTACAGCAGGGCATGAGACGGCATACTGTAGTAAGGCCTAAAAACAGCCTAAAATGGCATTGTATAGTATGGCATCAAAACTGAAAAAAACGACATAGTATAGTATGGCAAAAATTGTGAAAAAACGACATTGTGTATTATGTAATAAAAGCATCATAAAACGACATAGTACAGCAGGGCATGAGACGGCATAGTGTAGTAAGGCCTAAAAACAGCCTAAAATGGCATAGTATAGTATGGCATCAAAACTGAAAAAAACGACATAGTATAGTATGGCAAAAATGGTGAAAAAACGACATTTTGTATTATGTAATACAAGCATCATAAAACGACATAGTACAGCAGGGCATGAGATGGCATAGTGTAGTAAGGCCTAAAAACAGCCTAAAGCGGCATAGTATAGTATGGCATCAAAACTGAAAAAAACGACAGTATAGTATGGTAAAAATGAGTTTATTATGGCATAAAAACAGCATAAAAAGACAAAGTACAGCAAGTTATGAGACGGCATAGTGTAGTAAGGCCTAAAAACAGCCTAAAATGGCATAGTATAGTATGGCATCAAAACTGAAAAAAACGACATAGTATAGTATGGCATAAAAGCAGCATAAAACGACATAGTACAGCAGGGCATGAGACGGCATAGTGTAGTAAGGCCTAAAAACAGCCTAAAATGGCATAGTATAGTATGGCATCAAAACTGAAAAAAACGACATAGTATAGTATGGCAAAAATTGTGAAAAAACGACATTGTGTATTATGTAATAAAAGCATCATAAAACGACATAGTACAGCAGGGCATGAGACGGCATAGTGTAGTAAGGCCTAAAAACAGCCTAAAATGGCATAGTATAGTATGGCATCAAAACTGAAAAAAACGACATAGTATAGTATGGCATAAAAGCAGCATAAAACGACATAGTACAGCAAGGCATGAGATGGCATAGTGTAGTAAGGCCTAAAAACAGCCTAAAACGGCATTGTATAGTATGGCATCAAAACTGAAAAAAACGACATAGTATAGTATGGCAAAAATGGTGAAAAAACGACATTGTGTATTATGTAATACAAGCATCATAAAACGACATAGTACAGCAGGGCATGAGATGGCATAGTGTAGTAAGGCCTAAAAACAGCCTAAAGCGGCATAGTATAGTATGGCATCAAAACTGAAAAAAACGACAGCATAGTATGGTAAAAATGAGTTTATTATGGCATAAAAACAGCATAAAAAGACCAAGTACAGCAAGTTATGAGACGGCATAGTGTAGTAAGGCCTAAAAACAGCCTAAAATGGCATAGTATAGTATGGCATCAAAACTGAAAAAAACGACATAGTATAGTATGGCATAAAAGCAGCATAAAACGACATAGTACAGCAGGGCATGAGATGGCATAGTGTAGTAAGGCCTAAAAACAGCCTAAAACGGCATAGTATAGTATGGCATCAAAACTGAAAAAAACGACATAGTATAGTATGGCAAAAATTGTGAAAAAACGACATTGTGTATTATGTAATAAGAGCATCATAAAACGACATAGTACAGCAGGGCATGAGATGGCATAGTGTAGTAAGGCCTAAAAACAGCCTAAAATGGCATAGTATAGTATGGCATCAAAACTGAAAAAAACGACATAGTATAGTATGGCAAAAATTGTGAAAAAACGACATTGTGTATTATGTAATAAAAGCATCATAAAACGACATAGTACAACAGGGCATGAGATGGCATAGTGTAGTAAGGCCTAAAAACAGCCTAAAACGGCATAGTATAGTATGGCATCAAAACTGAAAAAAACGACATAGTATAGTATGGCAAAAGTTGTGAAAAAACGACATTGTGTATTATGTAATAAAAGCATCATAAAACGACATAGTACAGCAGGGCATGAGACGGCATAGTGTAGTAAGGCCTAAAAACAGCCTAAAATGGCATTGTATAGTATGGCATCAAAACTGGAAAAAACGACATAGTATAGTATGGCAAAAATTGTGAAAAAACGACATTGTGTATTATGTAATAAAAGCATCATAAAACGACATAGTACAGCAGGGCATGAGATGGCATAGTGTAGTAAGGCCTAAAAACAGCCTAAAACGGCATTGTATAGTATGGCATCAAAACTTAAAAAAACGACATAGTATAGTATGGCAAAAATGGTGAAAAAACGACATTGTGTATTATGTAATACAAGCATCATAAAACGACATAGTACAGCAGGGCATGAGATGGCATAGTGTAGTAAGGCCTAAAAACAGCCTAAAGCGGCATAGTATAGTATGGCATCAAAACTGAAAAAAACGACAGTATAGTATGGTAAAAATGAGTTTATTATGGCATAAAAACAGCATAAAAAGACAAAGTACAGCAAGTTATGAGACGGCATAGTGTAGTAAGGCCTAAAAACAGCCTAAAATGGCATAGTATAGTATGGCATCAAAACTGAAAAAAACGACATAGTATAGTATGGCATAAAAGCAGCATAAAACGACATAGTACAGCAGGGCATGAGACGGCATACTGTAGTAAGGCCTAAAAACAGCCTAAAATGGCATAGTATAGTATGGCATCAAAACTGAAAAAAACGACATAGTATAGTATGGCAAAAATTGTGAAAAAACGACATTGTGTATTATGTAATAAAAGCATCATAAAACGACATAGTACAGCAGGGCATGAGATGGCATAGTGTAGTAAGGCCTAAAAACAGCCTAAAATGGCATAGTATAGTATGGCATCAAAACTGAAAAAAACGACATAGTATAGTATGGCAAAAATTGTGAAAAAACGACATTGTGTATTATGTAATAAAAGCATCATAAAACGACATAGTACAGCAGGGCATGAGATGGCATAGTGTAGTAAGGCCTAAAAACAGCCTAAAGCGGCATAGTACAGTATGGCATCAAAACTGAAAAAAACGACAGTATAGTATGGTAAAAATGAGTTTATTATGGCATAAAAACAGCATAAAAAGACAAAGTACAGCAAGTTATGAGACGGCATAGTGTAGTAAGGCCTAAAAACAGCCTAAAATGGCATAGTATAGTATGGCATCAAAACTGAAAAAAACGACATAGTATAGTATGGCATAAAAGCAGCATAAAACGACATAGTACAGCAGGGCATGAGATGGCATAGTGTAGTAAGGCCTAAAAACAGCCTAAAATGGCATAGTATAGTATGGCATCAAAACTGAAAAAAACGACATAGTATAGTATGGCAAAAATTGTGAAAAAACGACATTGTGTATTATGTAATAAGAGCATCATAAAACGACATAGTACAGCAGGGCATGAGATGGCATAGTGTAGTAAGGCCTAAAAACAGCCTAAAATGGCATAGTATAGTATGGCATCAAAACTGAAAAAAACGACATAGTATAGTATGGCAAAAATTGTGAAAAAACGACATTGTGTATTATGTAATAAAAGCATCATAAAACGACATAGTACAACAGGGCATGAGATGGCATAGTGTAGTAAGGCCTAAAAACAGCCAAAAACGGCATAGTATAGTATGGCATCAAAACTGAAAAAAACGACATAGTATAGTATGGCAAAAGTTGTGAAAAAACGACATTGTGTATTATGTAATAAAAGCATCATAAAACGACATAGTACAGCAGGGCATGAGACGGCATAGTGTAGTAAGGCCTAAAAACAGCCTAAAATGGCATTGTATAGTATGGCATCAAAACTGGAAAAAACGACATAGTATAGTATGGCAAAAATTGTGAAAAAACGACATTGTGTATTATGTAATAAAAGCATCATAAAACGACATAGTACAGCAGGGCATGAGATGGCATAGTGTAGTAAGGCCTAAAAACAGCCTAAAACGGCATTGTATAGTATGGCATCAAAACTGAAAAAAACGACATAGTATAGTATGGCAAAAATGGTGAAAAAACGACATTGTGTATTATGTAATACAAGCATCATAAAACGACATAGTACAGCAGGGCATGAGATGGCATAGTGTAGTAAGGCCTAAAAACAGCCTAAAGCGGCATAGTATAGTATGGCATCAAAACTGAAAAAAACGACAGTATAGTATGGTAAAAATGAGTTTATTATGGCATAAAAACAGCATAAAAAGACAAAGTACAGCAAGTTATGAGACGGCATAGTGTAGTAAGGCCTAAAAACAGCCTAAAATGGCATAGTATAGTATGGCATCAAAACTGAAAAAAACGACATAGTATAGTATGGCATAAAAGCAGCATAAAACGACATAGTACAGCAGGGCATGAGACGGCATACTGTAGTAAGGCCTAAAAACAGCCTAAAATGGCATAGTATAGTATGGCATCAAAACTGAAAAAAACGACATAGTATAGTATGGCAAAAATTGTGAAAAAACGACATTGTGTATTATGTAATAAAAGCATCATAAAACGACATAGTACAGCAGGGCATGAGATGGCATAGTGTAGTAAGGCCTAAAAACAGCCTAAAATGGCATAGTATAGTATGGCATCAAAACTGAAAAAAACGACATAGTATAGTATGGCAAAAATTGTGAAAAAACGACATTGTGTATTATGTAATAAAAGCATCATAAAACGACATAGTACAGCAGGGCATGAGACGGCATACTGTAGTAAGGCCTAAAAACAGCCTAAAATGGCATTGTATAGTATGGCATCAAAACTGAAAAAAACGACATAGTATAGTATGGCAAAAATTGTGAAAAAACGACATTGTGTATTATGTAATAAAAGCATCATAAAACGACATAGTACAACAGGGCATGAGATGGCATAGTGTAGTAAGGCCTAAAAACAGCCTAAAACGGCATAGTATAGTATGGCATCAAAACTGAAAAAAACGACATAGTATAGTATGGCAAAAGTTGTGAAAAAACGACATTGTGTATTATGTAATAAAAGCATCATAAAACGACATAGTACAGCAGGGCATGAGACGGCATAGTGTAGTAAGGCCTAAAAACAGCCTAAAATGGCATTGTATAGTATGGCATCAAAACTGGAAAAAACGACATAGTATAGTATGGCAAAAATTGTGAAAAAACGACATTGTGTATTATGTAATAAAAGCATCATAAAACGACATAGTACAGCAGGGCATGAGATGGCATAGTGTAGTAAGGCCTAAAAACAGCCTAAAACGGCATTGTATAGTATGGCATCAAAACTGAAAAAAACGACATAGTATAGTATGGCAAAAATGGTGAAAAAACGACATTGTGTATTATGTAATACAAGCATCATAAAACGACATAGTACAGCAGGGCATGAGATGGCATAGTGTAGTAAGGCCTAAAAACAGCCTAAAGCGGCATAGTATAGTATGGCATCAAAACTGAAAAAAACGACAGTATAGTATGGTAAAAATGAGTTTATTATGGCATAAAAACAGCATAAAAAGACAAAGTACAGCAAGTTATGAGACGGCATAGTGTAGTAAGGCCTAAAAACAGCCTAAAATGGCATAGTATAGTATGGCATCAAAACTGAAAAAAACGACATAGTATAGTATGGCATAAAAGCAGCATAAAACGACATAGTACAGCAGGGCATGAGACGGCATACTGTAGTAAGGCCTAAAAACAGCCTAAAATGACATAGTATAGTATGGCATCAAAACTGAAAAAAACGACATAGTATAGTATGGCAAAAATTGTGAAAAAACGACATTGTGTATTATGTAATAAAAGCATCATAAAACGACATAGTACAGCAGGGCATGAGATGGCATAGTGTAGTAAGGCCTAAAAACAGCCTAAAATGGCATAGTATAGTATGGCATCAAAACTGAAAAAAACGACATAGTATAGTATGGCAAAAATTGTGAAAAAACGACATTGTGTATTATGTAATAAAAGCATCATAAAACGACATAGTACAGCAGGGCATGAGATGGCATAGTGTAGTAAGGCCTAAAAACAGCCTAAAGCGGCATAGTACAGTATGGCATCAAAACTGAAAAAAACGACAGTATAGTATGGTAAAAATGAGTTTATTATGGCATAAAAACAGCATAAAAAGACAAAGTACAGCAAGTTATGAGACGGCATAGTGTAGTAAGGCCTAAAAACAGCCTAAAATGGCATAGTATAGTATGGCATCAAAACTGAAAAAAACGACATAGTATAGTATGGCATAAAAGCAGCATAAAACGACATAGTACAGCAGGGCATGAGACGGCATACTGTAGTAAGGCCTAAAAACAGCCTAAAATGGCATAGTATAGTATGGCATCAAAACTGAAAAAAACGACATAGTATAGTATGGCAAAAATTGTGAAAAAACGACATTGTGTATTATGTAATAAAAGCATCATAAAACGACATAGTACAGCAGGGCATGAGATGGCATAGTGTAGTAAGGCCTAAAAACAGCCTAAAATGGCATAGTATAGTATGGCATCAAAACTGAAAAAAACGACATAGTATAGTATGGCAAAAGTTGTGAAAAAACGACATTGTGTATTATGTAATAAAAGCATCATAAAACGACATAGTACAGCAGGGCATGAGACGGCATAGTGTAGTAAGGCCTAAAAACAGCCTAAAATGGCATTGTATAGTATGGCATCAAAACTGGAAAAAACGACATAGTATAGTATGGCAAAAATTGTGAAAAAACGACATTGTGTATTATGTAATAAAAGCATCATAAAACGACATAGTACAGCAGGGCATGAGATGGCATAGTGTAGTAAGGCCTAAAAACAGCCTAAAGCGGCATAGTATAGTATGGCATCAAAACTGAAAAAAACGACAGTATAGTATGGTAAAAATGAGTTTATTATGGCATAAAAACAGCATAAAAAGACAAAGTACAGCAAGTTATGAGACGGCATAGTGTAGTAAGGCCTAAAAACAGCCTAAAATGGCATAGTATAGTATGGCATCAAAACTGAAAAAAACGACATAGTATAGTATGGCATAAAAGCAGCATAAAACGACATAGTACAGCAGGGCATGAGACGGCATACTGTAGTAAGGCCTAAAAACAGCCTAAAATGGCATAGTATAGTATGGCATCAAAACTGAAAAAAACGACATAGTATAGTATGGCAAAAATTGTGAAAAAACGACATTGTGTATTATGTAATAAAAGCATCATAAAACGACATAGTACAGCAGGGCATGAGATGGCATAGTGTAGTAAGGCCTAAAAACAGCCTAAAATGGCATAGTATAGTATGGCATCAAAACTGAAAAAAACGACATAGTATAGTATGGCAAAAATTGTGAAAAAACGACATTGTGTATTATGTAATAAAAGCATCATAAAACGACATAGTACAGCAGGGCATGAGACGGCATACTGTAGTAAGGCCTAAAAACAGCCTAAAATGGCATTGTATAGTATGGCATCAAAACTGAAAAAAACGACATAGTATAGTATGGCAAAAATGGTGAAAAAACGACATTGTGTATTATGTAATACAAGCATCATAAAACGACATAGTACAGCAGGGCATGAGATGGCATAGTGTAGTAAGGCCTAAAAACAGCCTAAAGCGGCATAGTATAGTATGGCATCAAAACTGAAAAAAACGACAGCATAGTATGGTAAAAATGAGTTTATTATGGCATAAAAACAGCATAAAAAGACCAAGTACAGCAAGTTATGAGACGGCATAGTGTAGTAAGGCCTAAAAACAGCCTAAAATGGCATAGTATAGTATGGCATCAAAACTGAAAAAAACGACATAGTATAGTATGGCATAAAAGCAGCATAAAACGACATAGTACAGCAGGGCATGAGATGGCATAGTGTAGTAAGGCCTAAAAACAGCCTAAAACGGCATAGTATAGTATGGCATCAAAACTGAAAAAAACGACATAGTATAGTATGGCAAAAATTGTGAAAAAACGACATTGTGTATTATGTAATAAGAGCATCATAAAACGACATAGTACAGCAGGGCATGAGATGGCATAGTGTAGTAAGGCCTAAAAACAGCCTAAAATGGCATAGTATAGTATGGCATCAAAACTGAAAAAAACGACATAGTATAGTATGGCAAAAATTGTGAAAAAACGACATTGTGTATTATGTAATAAAAGCATCATAAAACGACATAGTACAACAGGGCATGAGATGGCATAGTGTAGTAAGGCCTAAAAACAGCCTAAAACGGCATAGTATAGTATGGCATCAAAACTGAAAAAAACGACATAGTATAGTATGGCAAAAGTTGTGAAAAAACGACATTGTGTATTATGTAATAAAAGCATCATAAAACGACATAGTACAGCAGGGCATGAGACGGCATAGTGTAGTAAGGCCTAAAAACAGCCTAAAATGGCATTGTATAGTATGGCATCAAAACTGGAAAAAACGACATAGTATAGTATGGCAAAAATTGTGAAAAAACGACATTGTGTATTATGTAATAAAAGCATCATAAAACGACATAGTACAGCAGGGCATGAGATGGCATAGTGTAGTAAGGCCTAAAAACAGCCTAAAACGGCATTGTATAGTATGGCATCAAAACTGAAAAAAACGACATAGTATAGTATGGCAAAAATGGTGAAAAAACGACATTGTGTATTATGTAATACAAGCATCATAAAACGACATAGTACAGCAGGGCATGAGATGGCATAGTGTAGTAAGGCCTAAAAACAGCCTAAAGCGGCATAGTATAGTATGGCATCAAAACTGAAAAAAACGACAGTATAGTATGGTAAAAATGAGTTTATTATGGCATAAAAACAGCATAAAAAGACAAAGTACAGCAAGTTATGAGACGGCATAGTGTAGTAAGGCCTAAAAACAGCCTAAAATGGCATAGTATAGTATGGCATCAAAACTGAAAAAACGACATAGTATAGTATGGCATAAAAGCAGCATAAAACGACATAGTACAGCAGGGCATGAGACGGCATACTGTAGTAAGGCCTAAAAACAGCCTAAAATGGCATTGTATAGTATGGCATCAAAACTGAAAAAAACGACATAGTATAGTATGGCAAAAATTGTGAAAAAACGACATTGTGTATTATGTAATAAAAGCATCATAAAACGACATAGTACAGCAGGGCATGAGACGGCATAGTGTAGTAAGGCCTAAAAACAGCCTAAAATGGCATAGTATAGTATGGCATCAAAACTGAAAAAAACGACATAGTATAGTATGGCAAAAATGGTGAAAAAACGACATTGTGTATTATGTAATACAAGCATCATAAAACGACATAGTACAGCAGGGCATGAGATGGCATAGTGTAGTAAGGCCTAAAAACAGCCTAAAGCGGCATAGTATAGTATGGCATCAAAACTGAAAAAAACGACAGTATAGTATGGTAAAAATGAGTTTATTATGGCATAAAAACAGCATAAAAAGACAAAGTACAGCAAGTTATGAGACGGCATAGTGTAGTAAGGCCTAAAAACAGCCTAAAATGGCATAGTATAGTATGGCATCAAAACTGAAAAAAACGACATAGTATAGTATGGCATAAAAGCAGCATAAAACGACATAGTACAGCAGGGCATGAGACGGCATACTGTAGTAAGGCCTAAAAACAGCCTAAAATGGCATAGTATAGTATGGCATCAAAACTGAAAAAAACGACATAGTATAGTATGGCAAAAATTGTGAAAAAATGACATTGTGTATTATGTAATAAAAGCATCATAAAACGACATAGTACAGCAGGGCATGAGACGGCATAGTGTAGTAAGGCCTAAAAACAGCCTAAAATGGCATAGTATAGTATGGCATCAAAACTGAAAAAAACGACATAGTATAGTATGGCAAAAATTGTGAAAAAACGACATTGTGTATTATGTAATAAAAGCATCATAAAACGACATAGTACAGCAGGGCATGAGATGGCATAGTGTAGTAAGGCCTAAAAACAGCCTAAAACGGCATAGTATAGTATGGCATCAAAACTGAAAAAAACGACATAGTATAGTATGGCAAAAATGGTGAAAAAACGACATAGTGTATTATGTAATAAAAGCATCATAAAACGACATAGTACAGCAGGGCATGAGATGGCATAGTGTAGTAAGGCCTAAAAACAGCCTAAAACGGCATAGTATATTATGGCATCAAAACTGAAAAAAACGACATAGTATAGTATGGCAAAAATTGTGAAAAAATGACATTGTGTATTATGTAATAAAAGCATCATAAAACGACATAGTACAGCAGGGCATGAGACGGCATAGTGTAGTAAGGCCTAAAAACAGCCTAAAATGGCATAGTATAGTCTGGCATCAAAACTGAAAAAAACGACATAGTATAGTATGGCATAAAAGCAGGATAAAACGACATAGTACAGCAAGGCATGAGATGGCATAGTGTAGTAAGGACTAAAACAGCCTAAAACGGCATAGTATGGCATCAAAACTGAAAAAAACGACATAGTATAGTATGGCAAAAATGGTGAAAAAACGACATTGTGTATTATGTAATACAAGCATCATAAAACGACATAGTACAGCAGGGCATGAGACGGCATAGTGTAGTAAGGCCTAAAAACAGCCTAAAATGGCATAGTATAGTATGGCATCAAAACTGAAAAAAACGACATAGTATAGTATGGCATAAAAGCATCATAAAACGACATTGTACAGCAAGGCATGAGATGGCATAGTGTAGTAAGGCCTAAAAACAGCCTAAAACGGCATTGTATAGTATGGCATCAAAAATGAAAAAAACGACATAGTATAGTATGGCAAAAATTGTGAAAACACGACATTGTTTATTATGTAATAAAAGCATCATAAAACGACATAGTACAGCAGGGCATGAGATGGCATAGTGTAGTAAGGCCTAAAAACAGCCTAAAATGGCATAGTATAGTATGGCATCAAAACTGAAAAAAACGACATAGTATAGTATGGAAAAAATGAGTTTATTATGGCATAAAAACAGCATAAAAAGACAAAGTACAGCAAGTTATGAGACGGCATAGTGTAGTAAGGCCTAAAAACAGCCTAAAATGGCCTAGTATAGTATGGCATCAAAAATGAAAAAAACGACATAGTATAGTATGGCAAAAATTGTGAAAACACGACATTGTTTATTATGTAATAAAAGCATCATAAAACGACATAGTACAGCAGGGCATGAGATGGCATAGTGTAGTAAGGCCTAAAAACAGCCTAGTATAGTATGGCATCAAAACTGAAAAAAACGATATAGTATAGTATGGCAAAAATTGTGAAAAAACGACATTGTGTATTATGTAATAAAAGCATCATAAAACGACATAGTACAGCAGGGCATGAGACGGCATAGTGTAGTAAGGCCTAAAAACAGCCTAAAATGGCATAGTATAGTATGGCATCAAAACTGAAAAAAACGACATAGTATAGTATGGCATAAAAGCAGCATAAAACGACATAGTACAGCAGGGCATGAGACGGCATACTGTAGTAAGGCCTAAAAACAGCCTAAAATGGCATAGTATAGTATGGCATCAAAACTGAAAAAAACGACATATGGCAAAAATTGTGAAAAAACGACATTGTGTATTATGTAATAAAAGCATCATAAAACGACATAGTACAGCAGGGCATGAGACGGCATAGTGTAGTAAGGCCTAAAAACAGCCTAAAATGGCATAGTATAGTATGGCATCAAAACTGAAAAAAACGACATAGTATAGTATGGCATAAAAGCAGCATAAAACGACATAGTACAACAAGGCATGAGATGGCATAGTGTAGTAAGGCCTAAAAACAGCCTAAAACGGCATTGTATAGTATGGCATCAAAACTGAAAAAAACGACATAGTATAGTATGGCAAAAATGGTGAAAAAACGACATTGTGTATTATGTAATACAAGCATCATAAAACGACATAGTACAGCAGGGCATGAGATGGCATAGTGTAGTAAGGCCTAAAAACAGCCTAAAGCGGCATAGTATAGTATGGCATCAAAACTGGAAAAAACGACATAGTATAGTATGGCAAAAATGGTGAAAAAACGACATTGTGTATTATGTAATACAAGCATCATAAAACGACATAGTACAGCAGGGCATGAGATGGCATAGTGTAGTAAGGCCTAAAAACAGCCTAAAACGGCATAGTATAGTATGGCATCAAAACTGAAAAAAACGACATAGTATAGTATGGCAAAAATTGTGAAAAAATGACATTGTTCATTATGTAATAAAAGCATCATAAAACGACATAGTACAGCAGGGCATGAGACGGCATAGTGTAGTAAGGCCTAAAAACAGCCCAAAATGGCATAGTATAGTATGGCATCAAAACTGAAAAAAACGACATAGTATAGTATGGCAAAAATGGTGAAAAAACGACATTGTTCATTATGTAATAAAAGCATCATAAAACGACATAGTACAGCAGGGCATGAGACGGCATAGTGTAGTAAGGCCTAAAAACAGCCCAAAATGGCATAGTATAGTATGGCATCAAAACTGAAAAAAACGACATAGTATAGTATGGCAAAAATTGTGAAAAAATGACATTGTGTATTATGTAATAAAAGCATCATAAAACGACATAGTACAGCAGTGCATGAGATGGCATAGTGTAGTAAGGCCTAAAAACAGCCTAAAACAGCATAGTATAGTACGGCATCAAAACTGAAAAAAACGACATAGTACAGCAACGCATGAGATGGCATAGTGTAGTAAGGCCTAAAAACAGTCTAAAACGGCATAGTATAGTATGGCATCAAAACTGAAAAAAAACGACATAGTATAGTATGGCAAAAATGGTGAAAAAACAACATTGCGTATTATGTAATACAAGCATCATAAAACGACATAGTACAGCAGGGCATGAGATGGCATAGTGTAGTAAGGCCTAAAAACAGCCTAAAACGGCATAGTATAGTATGGCATCAAAACTGAAAAAAACGACATAGTATAGTATGGCAAAAATTGTGAAAAAATGACATTGTTCATTATGTAATAAAAGCATCATAAAACGACATAGTACAGCAGGGCATGAGACGGCATAGTGTAGTAAGGCCTAAAAACAGCCCAAAATGGCATAGTATAGTATGGCATCAAAACTGAAAAAAACGACATAGTATAGTATGGCAAAAATTGTGAAAAAACAACGTTGTGTATTATGTAATAAAAGCATCATAAAACGACATAGTACAGCAACGCATGAGACGGCATAGTGTAGTAAGGCCTAAAAACAGCCTAAAATGGCATAGTATAGTATGGCATCAAAACTGAAAAAAACGACATTGTATAGTATGGCATAAAAGCAGGATAAAACGACATAGTACAGTAACGCATGAGATGGCATAGTGTAGTAAGGCCTAAAAACAGCCTAAAACGGCATAGTATAGTATGGCATCAAAACTGAAAAAAACGACATAGTATAGTATGGCAAAAATTGTGAAAGAACAACATTGTGTATTATGCAATAAAAGCATCATAAAACGACATAGTACAGCAGGGCATGAGACGGCATAGTGTAGTAAGGCCTAAAAACAGCCTAAAACGGCATAGTATAGTATGGCATCAAAACTGAAAAAAACAACATTGTATAGTATGGCATAAAAGCAGGATAAAACGACATAGTACAGCAGGGCATGAGACGGCATACTGTAGTAAGGCCTAAAAACAGCCTAAAACGGCATAGTATAGTATGGCATCAAAACTGAAAAAAACGACATAGTATAGTATGGCAAAAATGGTGAAAAAACGACATTGTGTATTATGTAATACAAGCATCACAAGACGACATAGTACAGCAGGGCATGAGATGGCATAGTGTAGTAAGGCCTAAAAACAGCCTAAAACGGCATAGTATAGTATGGCAAAAATTGTGAAAAAACGACATTGTGTATTATGTAATAAAAGCATCATTAAACGACATAGTACAGCAGGGCATGAGACGGCATAGTGTAGTAAGGCCTAAAAACAGCCTAAAATGGCATAGTATAGTATGGCATCAAAACTGAAAAAAACAACATTGTATAGTATGGCATAAAAGCAGGATAAAACGACATAGTACAGCAACGCATGAGATGGCATAGTGTAGTAAGGCCTAAAAACAGCCTAAAACGGCATAGTATAGTATGGCATCAAAACTGAAAAAACAACATTGTATAGTATGGCAAAAATGGTGAAAAAACGACATTGTGTATTATGTAATACAAGCATCACAAGACGACATAGTACAGCAGGGCATGAGATGGCATAGTGTAGTAAGGCCTAAAAACAGAAAAAAACGACATAGTATAGTATGGCAAAAATGGTGAAAAAACGACATTGTTCATTATGTAATAAAAGCATCATAAAACGACATAGTACAGCAGGGCATGAGACGGCATAGTGTAGTAAGGCCTAAAAACAGCCCAAAATGGCATAGTATAGTATGGCATCAAAACTGAAAAAAACGACATAGTATAGTATGGCAAAAATTGTGAAAAAATGACATTGTGTATTATGTAATAAAAGCATCATAAAACGACATAGTACAGCAGTGCATGAGATGGCATAGTGTAGTAAGGCCTAAAAACAGCCTAAAACAGCATAGTATAGTATGGCATCAAAACTGAAAAAAACGACATAGTACAGCAACGCATGAGATGGCATAGTGTAGTAAGGCCTAAAAACAGTCTAAAACGGCATAGTATAGTATGGCATCAAAACTGAAAAAAAACGACATAGTATAGTATGGCAAAAATGGTGAAAAAACAACATTGCGTATTATGTAATACAAGCATCATAAAACGACATAGTACAGCAGGGCATGAGATGGCATAGTGTAGTAAGGCCTAAAAACAGCCTAAAACGGCATAGTATAGTATGGCATCAAAACTGAAAAAAACGACATAGTATAGTATGGCAAAAATTGTGAAAAAATGACATTGTTCATTATGTAATAAAAGCATCATAAAACGACATAGTACAGCAGGGCATGAGACGGCATAGTGTAGTAAGGCCTTAAAACAGCCTAAAATGGCATAGTATAGTATGGCAAAAATGGTGAAAAAACAACATTGTGTATTATGTAATACAAGCATCATAAAACGACATAGTACAGCAGGGCATGAGATGGCATAGTGTAGTAAGGCCTAAAAACAGCCTAAAACGGCATAGTATGGCATCAAAACTGGAAAAAACAACATAGTATAGTATGGCAAAAATTGTGAAAAAACGACATTGTGTATTATGTAATAAAAGCATCATAAAACGACAGTACAGCAGGGCATGAGATGGCATAGTGTAGTAAGGCCTAAAAACAGCCTAAAGCGGCATAGTATAGTATGGCATCAAAACTGAAAAAAACGACATAGTATAGTATGGCAAAAGTTGTGAAAAAACGACATTGTGTATTATGTAATACAAGCATCATAAAACGATATAGTACAGCAGGGCATGAGACGGCATAGTGTAGTAAGGCCTAAAAACAGCCTAAAATGGCATTGTATAGTATGGCATCAAAACTGGAAAAAACGACATAGTATAGTATGGCAAAAATTGTGAAAAAACGACATTGTGTATTATGTAATAAAAGCATCATAAAACGACATAGTACAGCAGGGCATGAGATGGCATAGTGTAGTAAGGCCTAAAAACAGCCTAAAACGGCATAGTATAGTATGGCATCAAAACCGAAAAAAACGACATAGTATAGTATGGCATAAAAGCAGGATAAAACGACATAGTACAGCAGGGCATGAGACGGCATAGTGTAGTAAGGCCTAAAAAGGCATTTTATAGTATGGCATCAAAACTGAAATAAACGACATAGTATAGTATGGCATAAAAGCAGGATAAAACGACATAGTACAGCAACGCATGAGATGGCATAGTGTAGTAAGGCCTAAAAACAGTCTAAAACGGCATAGTATACTATGGCATCAAAACTGAAAAAAACGACATAGTATAGTATGGCAAAAATGGTAAAAAAACAACATTGTGTATTATGTAATACAAGCATCATAAAACGACAAAGTACAGCAGGGCATGAGACGGCATAGTGTAGTAAGGCCTTAAAACAGCCTAAAATGGCATAGTATAGTATGGCATCAAAACTGAAAAAAACGACATAGTATAGTATGGCATAAAAGCAGGATAAAACGACATAGTACAGCAAGGCATGAGATGGCATAGTGTAGTAAGGCCTAAAAACAGCATAGTATAGTATGGCATCAAAACTTTAAAAAAACAACAGTATAGTATGGCAAAAATTGTGAAAAAATGACATTGTTCATTATGTAATAAAAGCATCATAAAACGACATAGTACAGCAGGGCATGAGACGGCATAGTGTAGTAAGGCCTAAAAACAGCCTAAAACGGCATAGTATAGTATGGCATCAAAACTGAAAAAAACGACATTGTGTATTATGTAATAAAAGCATCATAAAACGACATAGTACAGCAGGGCATGAGACGGCATAGTGTAGTAAGGCCTAAAAACAGCCTAAAACGGCATAGTATAGTATGGCATCAAAACTGAAAAAAATGACATAGTATAGTATGGCAAAAATTGTGAAAAAATGACATTGTTTATAATGTAATAAAAGCATCATAGAACGACATAGTACAGCAGGGCATGAGACGGCATAGTAAGGCCTAAAAACAGCCTAAAATGGCATAGTATAGTATGGCATCAAAACTGAAAAAAACGACATAGTATATATAGTATGGCATAAAAGCAGCATAAAACGACATAGTACAGAAAGGCATGAGATGGCATAGTGTAGTAAGGCCTAAAAACAGCCTAAAACGGCATAGTATAGTATGGCATCAAAACTGAAAAAAACGACATAGTATAGTATGGCAAAAATTGTGAAAAAATGACATTGTTCATTATGTAATAAAAGCATCATAAAACGACATAGTACAGCAGGGCATGAGACGGCATAGTGTAGTAAGGCCTAAAAAAAGGCCAAAATGGCATAGTATAGTATGGCATCAAAACTGAAAAAAACGACATAGTATAGTATGGCAAAAATTGTGAAAAAACAACGTTGTGTATTATGTAATAAAAGCATCATAAAACGACATAGTACAGCAGGGCATGAGACGGCATAGTGTAGTAAGGCCTAAAAACAGCCTAAAATGGCATAGTATAGTATGGCATCAAAACTGAAAAAAACGACATTGTATAGTATGGCAAAAATTGTGAAAGAACAACATTGTGTATTATGTAATAAAAGCATCATAAAACGACATAGTACAGCAACGCATGAGATGGCATAGTGTAAGGCCTAAAAACAGCCTAAAACGGCATAGTATAGTATGGCATCAAAACTGAAAAAAACGACATAGTATAGTATGGCAAAAATTGTGAAAGAACAACATTGTGTATTATGTAATAAAAGCATCATAAAACGACATAGTACAGCAACGCATGAGATGGCATAGTGTAGTAAGGCCTTAAAACAGCCTAAAATGGCATAGTATAGTATGGCATCAAAACTGAAAAAAACGACATAGTATAGTATGGCATAAAAGCAGGATAAAACGACATAGTACAGCAAGGCATGAGATGGCATAGTGTAGTAAGGCCTAAAAACAGCCTAAAACGGCATAGTATAGTATGGCATCAAAACTTTAAAAAAACGACAGTATAGTATGGCAAAAATTGTGAAAAAATGACATTGTTCATTATGTAATAAAAGCATCATAAAACGACATAGTACAGCAGGGCATGAGACGGCATAGTGTAGTAAGGCCTAAAAACAGCCCAAAATGGCATAGTATAGTATGGCATCAAAACTGAAAAAAACGACATTGTATAGTATGGCATAAAAGCAGGATAAAACGACATAGTACAGTAACACATGAGATGGCATAGTGTAGTAAGGCCTAAAAACAGCCTAAAACGGCATAGTATAGTATGGCATCAAAACTGAAAAAAACGACATAGTATATATAGTATGGCATAAAAGCAGCATAAAACGACATAGTACAGAAAGGCATGAGATGGCATAGTGTAGTAAGGCCTAAAAACAGCATAGTATAGTATGGCATCAAAACTGAAAAAAACGACATAGTATAGTATGGCAAAAATTGTGAAAAAATGACATTGTTCATTATGTAATAAAAGCATCATAAAACGACATAGTACAGCAGGGCATGAGACGGCATAGTGTAGTAAGGCCTAAAAACAGCCCAAAATGGCATAGTATAGTATGGCATCAAAACTGAAAAAAACGACATAGTATAGTATGGCAAAAATTGTGAAAAAACAACGTTGTGTATTATGTAATAAAAGCATCATAAAACGACATAGTACAGCAACGCATGAGACGGCATAGTGTAGTAAGGCCTAAAAACAGCCTAAAATGGCATAGTATAGTATGGCATCAAAACTGAAAAAAACGACATTGTATAGTATGGCATAAAAGCAGGATAAAACGACATAGTACAGTAACGCATGAGATGGCATAGTGTAGTAAGGCCTAAAAACAGCCTAAAACGGCATAGTATAGTATGGCATCAAAACTGAAAAAAACGACATAGTATAGTATGGCAAAAATTGTGAAAGAACAACATTGTGTATTATGCAATAAAAGCATCATAAAACGACATAGTACAGCAGGGCATGAGACGGCATAGTGTAGTAAGGCCTAAAAACAGCCTAAAACGGCATAGTATAGTATGGCATCAAAACTGAAAAAAACAACATTGTATAGTATGGCATAAAAGCAGGATAAAACGACATAGTACAGCAGGGCATGAGACGGCATACTGTAGTAAGGCCTAAAAACAGCCTAAAACGGCATAGTATAGTATGGCATCAAAACTGAAAAAAACGACATAGTATAGTATGGCAAAAATGGTGAAAAAACGACATTGTGTATTATGTAATACAAGCATCACAAGACGACATAGTACAGCAGGGCATGAGATGGCATAGTGTAGTAAGGCCTAAAAACAGCCTAAAACGGCATAGTATAGTATGGCAAAAATTGTGAAAAAACGACATTGTGTATTATGTAATAAAAGCATCATTAAACGACATAGTACAGCAGGGCATGAGACGGCATAGTGTAGTAAGGCCTAAAAACAGCCTAAAATGGCATAGTATAGTATGGCATCAAAACTGAAAAAAACAACATTGTATAGTATGGCATAAAAGCAGGATAAAACGACATAGTACAGCAACACATGAGATGGCATAGTGTAGTAAGGCCTAAAAACAGCCTAAAACGGCATAGTATAGTATGGCATCAAAACTGAAAAAACAACATTGTATAGTATGGCAAAAATGGTGAAAAAACGACATTGTGTATTATGTAATACAAGCATCACAAGACGACATAGTACAGCAGGGCATGAGATGGCATAGTGTAGTAAGGCCTAAAAACAGAAAAAAACGACATAGTATAGTATGGCAAAAATGGTGAAAAAACGACATTGTGTATTATGTAATACAAGCATCACAAGACGACATAGTACAGCAGGGCATGAGACGGCATAGTGTAGTAAGGCCTAAAAACAGCCTAAAATGGCATAGTATAGTATGGCATCAAAACTGAAAAAAACGACATAGTATAGTATGGCATAAAAGCAGGATAAAACGACATAGTACAGCAACGCATGAGATGGCATAGTGTAGTAAGGCCTAAAAACAGTCTAAAACGGCATAGTATAGTATGGCATCAAAACTGAAAAAAACGACATTGTGTATTATGTAATAAAAGCATCATAAAACGACATAGTACAGCAGGGCATGAGATGGCATAGTGTAGTAAGGCCTAAAAACAGCCTAAAACGGCATAGTATAGTATGGCAAAAATTGTGAAAAAATGACATTGTTCATTATGTAATAAAAGCATCATAAAACGACATAGTACAGCAGGGCATGAGACGGCATAGTGTAGTAAGGCCTTAAAACAGCCTAAAATGGCATAGTATAGTATGGCATCAAAACTGAAAAAAACGACATAGTATAGTATGGCATAAAAGCAGGATAAAACGACATAGTACAGCAACGCATGAGATGGCATAGTGTAGTAAGGCCTAAAAACAGTCTAAAACGGCATAGTATAGTATGGCATAAAAGCAGCATAAAACGACATAGTACAGCAAGGCATGAGATGGCATAGTGTAGTAAGGCCTAAAAACAGCCTAAAATGGCATAGTATAGTATGGCATCAAAACTGAAAAAAACGACATAGTATAGTATGGCATAAAAGCAGGATAAAACGACATAGTACAGCAACGCATGAGATGGCATAGTGTAGTAAGGCCTAAAAACAGTCTAAAACGGCATAGTATAGTATGGCATCAAAACTGAAAAAAACGACATTGTGTATTATGTAATAAAAGCATCATAAAACGACATAGTACAGCAGGGCATGAGATGGCATAGTGTAGTAAGGCCTAAAAACAGCCTAAAACGGCATAGTATAGTATGGCAAAAATTGTGAAAAAATGACATTGTTCATTATGTAATAAAAGCATCATAAAACGACATAGTACAGCAGGGCATGAGACGGCATAGTGTAGTAAGGCCTTAAAACAGCCTAAAATGGCATAGTATAGTATGGCATCAAAACTGAAAAAAACGACATAGTATAGTATGGCATAAAAGCAGGATAAAACGACATAGTACAGCAACGCATGAGATGGCATAGTGTAGTAAGGCCTAAAAACAGTCTAAAACGGCATAGTATAGTATGGCATAAAAGCAGCATAAAACGACATAGTACAGCAAGGCATGAGATGGCATAGTGTAGTAAGGCCTAAAAACAGCCTAAAACGGCATAGTATAGTATGGCATCAAAACTGAAAAAAACGACATAGTAAAGTATGGCATAAAAGCAGCATAAAACGACATAGTACAGCAGGGCATGAGACGGCATAGTGTAGTAAGGCCTAAAAACAGCCCAAAATGGCATAGTATAGTATGGCATCAAAACTGAAAAAAACGACATAGTATAGTATGGCAAAAATTGTGAAAAAACAACGTTGTGTATTATGTAATAAAAGCATCATAAAACGACATAGTACAGCAACGCATGAGACGGCATAGTGTAGTAAGGCCTAAAAACAGCCTAAAATGGCATAGTATAGTATGGCATCAAAACTGAAAAAAACGACATTGTATAGTATGGCATAAAAGCAGGATAAAACGACATAGTACAGTAACGCATGAGATGGCATAGTGTAGTAAGGCCTAAAAACAGCCTAAAACGGCATAGTATAGTATGGCATCAAAACTGAAAAAAACGACATAGTATAGTATGGCAAAAATTGTGAAAGAACAACATTGTGTATTATGCAATAAAAGCATCATAAAACGACATAGTACAGCAGGGCATGAGACGGCATAGTGTAGTAAGGCCTAAAAACAGCCTAAAACGGCATAGTATAGTATGGCATCAAAACTGAAAAAAACAACATTGTATAGTATGGCATAAAAGCAGGATAAAACGACATAGTACAGCAGGGCATGAGACGGCATACTGTAGTAAGGCCTAAAAACAGCCTAAAACGGCATAGTATAGTATGGCATCAAAACTGAAAAAAACGACATAGTATAGTATGGCAAAAATGGTGAAAAAACGACATTGTGTATTATGTAATACAAGCATCACAAGACGACATAGTACAGCAGGGCATGAGATGGCATAGTGTAGTAAGGCCTAAAAACAGCCTAAAACGGCATAGTATAGTATGGCAAAAATTGTGAAAAAACGACATTGTGTATTATGTAATAAAAGCATCATTAAACGACATAGTACAGCAGGGCATGAGACGGCATAGTGTAGTAAGGCCTAAAAACAGCCTAAAATGGCATAGTATAGTATGGCATCAAAACTGAAAAAAACAACATTGTATAGTATGGCATAAAAGCAGGATAAAACGACATAGTACAGTAACGCATGAGATGGCATAGTGTAGTAAGGCCTAAAAACAGCCTAAAACGGCATAGTATAGTATGGCATCAAAACTGAAAAAAACGACATAGTATAGTATGGCAAAAATTGTGAAAGAACAACATTGTGTATTATGCAATAAAAGCATCATAAAACGACATAGTACAGCAGGGCATGAGACGGCATAGTGTAGTAAGGCCTAAAAACAGCCTAAAACGGCATAGTATAGTATGGCATCAAAACTGAAAAAAACAACATTGTATAGTATGGCATAAAAGCAGGATAAAACGACATAGTACAGCAGGGCATGAGACGGCATACTGTAGTAAGGCCTAAAAACAGCCTAAAACGGCATAGTATAGTATGGCATCAAAACTGAAAAAAACGACATAGTATAGTATGGCAAAAATGGTGAAAAAACGACATTGTGTATTATGTAATACAAGCATCACAAGACGACATAGTACAGCAGGGCATGAGATGGCATAGTGTAGTAAGGCCTAAAAACAGCCTAAAACGGCATAGTATAGTATGGCAAAAATTGTGAAAAAACGACATTGTGTATTATGTAATAAAAGCATCATTAAACGACATAGTACAGCAGGGCATGAGACGGCATAGTGTAGTAAGGCCTAAAAACAGCCTAAAATGGCATAGTATAGTATGGCATCAAAACTGAAAAAAACGACATAGTATAGTATGGCATAAAAGCAGGATAAAACGACATAGTACAGCAACGCATGAGATGGCATAGTGTAGTAAGGCCTAAAAACAGTCTAAAACGGCATAGTATAGTATGGCATCAAAACTGAAAAAAACGACATTGTGTATTATGTAATAAAAGCATCATAAAACGACATAGTACAGCATAGTGTAGTAAGGCCTAAAAACAGCCTAAAACGGCATAGTATAGTATGGCAAAAATTGTGAAAAAATGACATTGTTCATTATGTAATAAAAGCATCATAAAACGACATAGTACAGCAGGGCATGAGACGGCATAGTGTAGTAAGGCCTTAAAACAGCCTAAAATGGCATAGTATAGTATGGCATCAAAACTGAAAAAAACGACATAGTATAGTATGGCATAAAAGCAGGATAAAACGACATAGTACAGCAACGCATGAGATGGCATAGTGTAGTAAGGCCTAAAAACAGTCTAAAACGGCATAGTATAGTATGGCATAAAAGCAGCATAAAACGACATAGTACAGCAAGGCATGAGATGGCATAGTGTAGTAAGGCCTAAAAACAGCCTAAAATGGCATAGTATAGTATGGCATCAAAACTGAAAAAAACGACATAGTATAGTATGGCATAAAAGCAGGATAAAACGACATAGTACAGCAACGCATGAGATGGCATAGTGTAGTAAGGCCTAAAAACAGTCTAAAACGGCATAGTATAGTATGGCATCAAAACTGAAAAAAACGACATTGTGTATTATGTAATAAAAGCATCATAAAACGACATAGTACAGCAGGGCATGAGATGGCATAGTGTAGTAAGGCCTAAAAACAGCCTAAAACGGCATAGTATAGTATGGCAAAAATTGTGAAAAAATGACATTGTTCATTATGTAATAAAAGCATCATAAAACGACATAGTACAGCAGGGCATGAGACGGCATAGTGTAGTAAGGCCTAAAAACAGCCTAAAATGGCATAGTATAGTATGGCATCAAAACTGGAAAAAACGACATAGTATAGTATGGCATAAAAGCATCATAAAACGACATAGTCCAGCAGGGCATGAGACGGCATAGTGTAGTAAGGCCTAAAAACAGCATAGTGTTGTATGGCATCAAAACAGAAAAAACGACATAGTATATATTATGGCAAAAAATGTGAAAAACACAAACAAAATAACCAATACAGTAAATCATACGAACAATTAAAATGCAATTTCTGCTATCCATTTTGCTGTTCTAATACCCAAGATTCCACAAACGATAATAATTTGTCTTTAAAATTAATCATAACAGATAGAAGAGTAAAATATACAGTTATATCACTGTTTGATTTCTGTTTTACTAGACTTTATTGACTTAATTGATTATTTGAATAGTACCCCCAATCAAGGCCTTAATTGGTAAATAATCAGCATGTGGGCTACTGTGGTTATATTAGGGGGTGGGTTTGTCATCCCTCTGAAGACCTGGGCACATCTGTTTAGATTTGTGATAGCAACCTGACTAAACAACCAACTGACCGACAGAGCGAGCGACAGACTCACCCACCTACAGACCAACCACCAGACTAACTGATCGCCACAGCGAGCAACAGAAACAAACAGACTCACCAGAAACTGAATGAACTCTGACAAAACAACCACCAGATCAACTGACCAACCAGAAAAACTGAGCGACACCTCACGTCTTTTTAACGTCGGCCCACGTGGCATAATGTCAACTCTGAAACATGCATCTGGCAGCCTTCCTAAGCGCGTTTGCAAAGTACCCTCTTCTGAAGAAGACTAGTGTGAATCTGGTACCTCAGTCAGGGGTTGGCTGATTATCTGCTGACACCATGTGGCCATGACCAAAACTGCATCATCGAATGGCAGCATAGGTTGGGTTGGTGTGAGGAAATTGTGTACAGTCGTGCCCAAACAGCCCATTCATCACCAGCAGACGTCCCCCGCTCCTCTGCCAGTGCGCTGAATTGATGAGCCATCCACACAAGTTTCATCACGTTCAGTTTGTATTGATAAAGCAATCATGCATGCTTTTTTTCTGTGTATCGTGGTCTCCCCCACTCTGATGACAAATGGGGTGTCAGGACCATATTTCTCCTCGCACTCCTGCAGTTCCCTGGGTGAAAGGAGTCAGAGTTGGAAACAGTTAATGATAAGTGAAGGGTACTAATTTTAAATTTATATTGCAAGCTTGACTTCATCGTACCAAAACTGAAGGCATTGCATTCAGCCAATCCAAAGTAACTAATGGTTTCACCTCTTTTTACGAAAAATGATACAATGTTGATTTAAAATGGGGGTGGGGTTACTTCAGTGCCACACATTAAATGCTTACTTGTCCTACTCAGTAACAATTACAAACAAGTTAGATATAAACACAAGGTGAAACCAAAATACGATTCTGAAACAAGTCCAATGCCTCCATTTTTTTTATTAATTCTTCTACAGTATACAAATATTCACACACAAAATGTTCTCCAAAAAAAAAAAAGAAGCCCCTAATGTCTCGTATACATTAATTTCCTTCATTGTGTGCTGTATTGTCCACGATCCTTCCAAATATATATTTTTTTCCTTTCCTTAAAAACAGAGGCGGTTGGCCCGACGCACGGCATTGCCCCCTGTCTGTGCTGCCACATGACCCGTCGTGTTGAGCGTCAGCAGTGACGTCCAGGATGAAGGGAAAGAAGTCCCAGTGTGGAGCAGGAGTTCTTGACATCAGTGTGCTCGGTGCAGGCCCAGAGGTGAGGACCGTATTGCAAGGGTCGGCTTCGAGCTTAGTGTGTGGTAGTGATCAAAAGGTTTGGGTTGTTTTAGTTTCTCCAAAAACATAATCCTTAGTGTTTGTCTTTTAAAGGCCCGGGAACACACACACACGGTAGAGGCCACATCATCACAGGACAGTACAGACAAGTGTAGTCAGCAGTCAACTCTGGGAAAACAAAGAAATGACACTGCTGCAACGGTCTTACATCCCTGGCACTCATGTATCGTTAAACACAGCGCAACTATGACACTCCACCCACAAAACATGGAAATGGTATGTTGAATGGCTACAGGACGCAGTTTGTCAAGTAATGAGGGAGAGCTAGATTACAGGGGAAATGAGTGGCGCGGGATAAATCTGCATATTCAATCAAATTTCCTCAGTTCCTAGGGACCCCCACCAATCTAAATTTAGAACATGATAATGTGTAAACAAAGTATACATATATGTATATATATATTCATTTATTTATATATTTTGAGTTGATCATAAACAGTGACATTGAAGATGCATCAGATCATCGTGCCTCTGGCACCATGTGCTGCATTTTCACTGCCGCTGCCCATGTGTTCCTCTCATCTCTACATCTTTTTTTTTCAGTATGTACTCCGCAAGCAGCGGCGCAGTAGTGCAATTTAGCTTTAGCAGGATTTTCTCTCAAAGGGAAAATGAAGTACATGAGTTTAGAAGTCAGACGCTTTGCCAAGATTGCAATTCATACTTTGAACGGGAAGAAGTAAGTTAGGACACTTCAGAAAGAAATTATCAAAAAGTATGTTATCGTTTAACTTGCCCTTTAAATTTTTGACATCCTCCTGACGTCTACAGTGAAACACTACTGTGCACTATGTACTTTAACTTCAGGCCCTTACACACAGTGGCTTTTTGGTTCAAACTCAAACATTTACTTCTAACATTAACAACAGACGACAGCAATTGACCTTTCCGTGACCTTTGCAGGTTTCCCCTGTGGGTAAACTAAAAAAAGGCATCCAGTCTGAGCTACATTCCGTCTTTGACAAGAAAAGAGAGAAAATGAACTGTTTTAGCTTACAGTGATGTCCATTTTATTAGTATTTGGGCTAAAACAACTCTTTAATTAATTTCTCTGTCACTGCAAGTTTTATTTTTTCTTCTTAAATAGGCTTTTGATTTTAGATGAGGAGCGCTTGATTTTCTCTCCATTGTCGCTAGAGTCCTGGGAGGAGGTGCTCTGGAGCTTGTGTTCCCTTCCCACACTCCGCCCCTCCGAGTCCAGGGAGGTCAGAGATGGGTACCGCCCCACGTTGGGCAGCATGCTCGCGGGCAGCTGCCCGTAGCTGTAGGACTTCTCCAGGATGCCGTTGTAGATGCCCTTTCCCGTGAGAGTGCTGACGTTCCCCTTGGAGAAGGTAAGGCTTTGGGACTCGGGGATGGCGCTGGTGAGGTCGGGCACGTGTGCAAATGAGTGGTGCTCCAAGGCCGGGGAGGGTGAGGTGGAGGGCGGGCCTGAGGGCGTGGTGGCCGGAGTGGAGTCCCTGAGACTGCTGCTGCTGGTGGGTGTGCACGCCTGAAGCTCCGAAGTTTGGCTGAACAGCAGCAGCTCCTCGCGGGAGATCTTGCGGTACGGGGCCTCCGATCCCGCTGTGCAGGGGTTGTGCGACTGCTTCCTGCCGATGGACGAGTTGAGAGAGTCCGTGTCGGAGCCGCCCTCCTGAGGCGGTTCCCTGAGAGAGGAGAGAGAGACACCGCCGTCACAAAAAGAGTAGATCAACATTTTTGAAAAGGAAAGACAAAGAAGGAAACGTTCTTTCTGTCATGAGCCTGCACGTAGGGTACTAGCTAATACGAATGTTCTTATTTCTTACGGTGCGTTCACACCAAACACTAAGCAAATCTTTGCGTTTGTTGTGAATGGACAAATAGGGGGATAACATGCAGAAGTTAAAGATCCTGCTAGTTAATCATGTCAGACATTAACTAATTATAGATAATTCATGCATCCTCCATGTACTAGATGACACCCGAAAGAGAAGTTTTACCATTTATCCCCAAGCTTTAAAGCGTCAGTGTGAATGTCTGGATAAAACACCTGTAAGTCCAAACTTTAAAACCATTCCGCGGCGTTCCGGCCACCGCTACATACCCCCTCCTATCCGAGCTGAACATGATATGTTCGTCGTCGGCCTCGGGGCGATAGGAGAGGGACGAGCTGGCCATGGACAGCAGGTCGGGGTCCGGAGACATCAGCGAGGACTGCGGGGAACTCATCAGGCTCCGGCGGGAACGGCACAGGCTGCTGTTGCGTGTCAGCGGGGGTCGGATCAACGACGCTGCTTGTGGAAAGGACCACATCATGATTTCATCTCACTGCAAATTTCTGGTAACGTATCGATAACCTCGGCTGGCTTGCTTACTCGTGAACTGCGACATGATGGGAGGTGTGTCCTCGTCCAGGTCGTCCACTCCTCCCGCGATGGGGTACGGCGGCACCGAAACTCGCGGCATGACCACCCAGCTGTGGTCCGAGTAGAGGCTGGCCGTGAGGCTCGGCAGCCCCGAGTTACTGACCAGGGGGAAGCCACAGAGTTTCTCGATCTGCTGCCAGCGGTGGAGCCGCTCCCGCAGGCACGCCGTTACCTCGGACAGGGCTTTCCTGGGTAGAAATTAAACAGAGATTAATGAGAAGGCAGATATGCATTTATTCTCTTTGTCAAACATTAAGGTGATGGAGATTCTCGTGAGAAGACCCAGCAGGAGGCCGTCTTCGCTGTGATTCGATGCTGCTCGTTAAAGTATGACTTTAAACACAAAGGAAATCTTCATCTCAGTGGCAGTGCTGGGATTATACAGGAGGTTTGAATACATTAAATATATCTAACTTAAAACGTTAATGTAATATGTGGTTTGAATCCCTGAACAAACAGAGTAAACTGTCGAATAATAAACAATGAATTTTGTTGCTTTTGCACCAAAAGCCTCATTTACACTTAAGGGGATGCTGTAGAATAGTCTATATCTGTATATGCACTTTTATTCACTACAGATTTCCATCATGCAGTGGCCACAAAGTACACAACAAGTTTAACTTCTAACTGCAAAGGATCGTCCCTGATTGGACGGACACGCTGTCTGTCTTTTTAAAAGGAAGGAAATGCCCCACACGCCTTCAGTGCTTCTGTTCACACATGAAAGTTAATGTACTTTGCACTTCATGGCCACCGTACAATCATATTAAGAACCAGCTCATGTCACGATGGGACGTTTTCAACATGTACCTCTAGCTACTGTTGCATCACATAATCATGAGTGTGTGGTGTTCTTACTTTGCCTCGAGTATCTTGTGGTCGACCTCATCGAGTGACGAGCTGTGGGCTACATGAAGAGTTCCAAAGACAGAACTTCTCTTCTTCTTTATTTTCTCTGCCTGAAACAGGTGAAAAGTGTGACGGTGAATTACAACGAACCATCAATGCAACATAACAGTTTCCATCCAAGAAGTTTTGGATCATCTATAAGTACAATGGTTTGATATTTATAAAAAACATGGCAACATTTACTCAGACAATACCATCCTTAAATGAAGATTCAAATATTGGGCCGGTAGGTGCACTGGATGAGATCTTATTTCTTTTTATTTACCACAGAGATAAGTGCCAGAATAAAACTTAATTAGCCCTGTGTGCAGTTGTAATCTTACTGTAATATTATTTGTAATTGAATCCAGTGGCTTCTATTTTAGGTTTAATGGTCATTTCTAATTTAACTTCCTCAAATGTCCACTGGAAGGCAGCCATTTCCTGCTATCGCTCGATTCACCTCAGTCTTCAGTTCACAGGCCAACAAAAATGACGATAACGTGGGTGGTATTTTATATTATTGCTACCACTGCCACAGGCCTGCCAGACTGCAACACGCTGCTTTAAAACAATACTGGCTGTGGACGAGAGAAACAAATTGATGTATTTGGCCAGTCGACACCCGGGGGGCGCAAATTAAAAAGACACTAGCGGTAGAGACGTGCCCTTAAAAAGTCAATTCTGAAGTAAGAAAACTGGACACTATCTCAAAGAGGACGACGCGGGCCTCCTCAGTTCACTTTAAACACCTCCATGTGAGCTGTCAAATAACGCTAACAGGTTCTATAGAATGATCGTGAGAGTTACCTCGTCTTTGGCGACGCTCAGCTGGAACTCGGCGCTCTGCTTCTTGATGTTGTAGTACTGAACCTCCACCTCGTGTGTGAGCTGGAGCCACTTCTGAAGAGCCTCAGGCACCGAGCGCTCCGACTGCATCTCCTTCTCCGCCCGCTTCAGGGCCTTTCGCACCTTCGTGGGAGCAACACGACACATCAGCGGGCTAATTCAAATTCTTTGTGGGACATCTTTCCCCCCCCCCCCCCCCCATGAGATTATTAATCATATGAGGCAATTTTTTGTAAGAAGTAAACATTTTACGGAAAGAAAATGTGATCGGCAGCGATGGATGTATCTACACTCACAAGTTACATGAATGGTCCCAGTACCTGAACGAGCTCCTCCTCAGCGTATTTCAGGCGGCTCAGCTCGCACTCGGCTCCCTCTCGCAGCTCTCGGAGCCTGTGAGCCTCCGTCTTGGCCCCGTTGATCTCGTCCCTCATTTTCTGCTCGAGGTTCTGCTTCTCCACCGCCACCGTTCGGTTCTCCTCCTGAGCTTTTTCCAGTCTGGGGGGCGGATCGGGGAACGAGACGAGTTGAGGATGATTAATGCAGAGCAAGTTTAAACAAGTTCCTACATACAGTTTTAAGAACAGCACATTTTTTAAATCTTACCGGCTCTGCAGGTCTAGCAGGCTTTGCTCAGCATTCTGCAGGCTGTCCAGGTCCTTCATCATCTGAGAGATGTGCACCTTGCTGGACTTGTTTTGCACGTAGGCAAACCAGCAGCCCCCGACACCGATCACTATGGAAACCATCAGGGCGAAGTCTTTCATCCAGTTATGTTGTGGACCTGCAGATGGATGGAAAAACGGTTTATTTCATTGAATTTTTCTGGCCACCAAAATACTAAAACCTCTCAAATGTTGGTGTTTGGACGCAGTGAACACTTACGGAGAGGAGGACCAAAAAGCACCGCGTCGAGAGCCTTCAGGTTCAGTTTTTGTTTATGCCGCTGGTCTAATATCTTCAGCTGCATCGACATGAACGAAGGTTCGTTTGCTGCTATTCTGAAATACAAACAGAAATCACAAATCAATACTGAGTATACAGTCAAGTCAATGGCTCCACTTTTCTACATAGACAATTATATACTAGCCCACTGAACACAGAAATAAGTGCAATGTAACAGTGTGTATAGTTAGATTACTGACTTTCGTATTAAGTTAAGTTAAAGGTTAATGGCTAGTTAGTCTTTGCTTTGTTTTAACACTATTGTGTCTTTAGCTTTATATACAGTTTATATATAATGAGATATATACTTTACATTAGAGTTGTTAAGTGTTAAACAATGACCTTTCAAGTTACAGTAAGACCAATATCACAAATTGTATTAGACAATCACTATGATAATCAATATATCTGTACTTCTGGAGTTATAGGGGCAGATCTAGGATATATACAGTAAATTTCCATGGCATTGCTGCAACTCTTCAGTTCACGTTGATATTCTATTTACTTGCTGCTCACTCATCGGTTTCATAATCAACTCAACTGCTTCAGGCTGCACTCCAAAAATATCACCGCTTGGTCTTAAAAGCCTCATATCACGCAAATCCCACCACAGGTATGATTGTGTGTATGAATATCACTCAGACACTAGACTGCCTAGTTTGGCCTTGTGACACCACTGTCTCCCCATTTATTTTTTTCTTCCCACGAAGGGGCGTCTGCATACCACCACCATCTTGTACGGCTTAGACAACATGGCAGCCAGCAGAAACTGTACCCCGCTTTGCCGTGACATCACTCTTCATGAGTCAGCGCCCGTCGGCCCCGTGGTGGTATATGAAACCCCTCGACAGCCCCCGGTCTACTCATGCCGTACATGCAGTTTGCAGCGAGTCACATTCCACAAGTGTCCCACTGATGTCTGGGCCTCTTCGGTAATGTCAACTCTCAGATGGCTCGGTTAACAATTTAATCTTCGCGGTGCCGTACGGCAGGAATTCTGGGTCATATTTTGGGCGCTGGGAAAAGACTGAACGATCAAATTACCATTAACGACCCAGCAGATAATCAACCGCATCTCTTGGAATTCAAAAAGCATTTACAGATTGTGATGTTGGATGATTTAAGATGGAACAAAAACTGATCTGCCCTTGAAAGAAAAGCTCTCTGTTTTCTGACAAAATGACAAGTGAAGAATCAACCTGTTTCAGTCACTTCCCCCTTGTGTTACCTTCTACAACCAGCAGTGGGCAGCATTAAACAGAGCAACGGAAACTGAAGATGCCCTCGGGTATTGTTACAAAGATCACCGTGTTGCCACTGGTAAAGCGAAACAAGAACGTCCTAAATAGAGGCAAATAGTTCTTGTAATATTTGCCATGAAGATGCAGAAAAGGGATGCACTGACCGAGGTAAGGTGTTCCCCGTGACCCGGGAGTCCCGGAAGTTCTTCTCGTACTGCGGCAGCTCCACCGACTCCTTCAGCCAGTGCACCGTGTCCTCCACGGTCCAGTTGTGGACTGAGAGAGGGAACAAGGATGTGACTGTTTTAATTTGAAGCATTTAGCTGCTGATATTATGAAGAGCAGAGGAACAAAGATTTAGAATAAACACATGGAGGTGATAGAGGTATGAAATGTTGTTGCCTCAGTCAAAGTAATTAATTCACAGCAGTCTGAAGTATTATCAGCACATATGTGTTTAAGGACATTTGTGCCTCAGCATGACTTCACAAAAAGCACTGAACCCATTATTAAAAACAATAGGACAGATATGTTAGTAGATTTTTCCTCTCAAGATTTTCTATAACACCAATTTATATTTATTTTTATTTAAATATTAAGAGAGTTTTTAACATCTTCGAGCAGCTAACATTGTATTTGACCAGCTTTTGCAATGGTTTGGAAATATCTGTTTAAAGATTTGGGGATATTGAAATAAATAATCCTTTCAAAGTGTAGTCAAGTAGAAGCACTTAGGTTAAACACAAGAACCTCAAATTTGAACTAATAAGTGTAGCGCTTGAACAAATAAACTTAAGTGTTATAAGCCAACATTATTCAAACAGTCTCCATTACTGATCATAGAAACCGTATTAAAAATTAATAATATACAGCCGTGGCCCTGCAGCCGCCAAAAGGTAGGATGTTCATGTTCTGCAGTGTGTGTTTATTTAAAATAATACTAATAGAGGGCATGAGTGCATGTTGGAAATTTAAGAAACCAATTAGCTCAACACACACTTTCAAAGGGATAAACAAGCACAGGGTGCGAAGGACGCATGAATTACAAGAATATATTTATGTTTACAAAGGGAAGGTTTGTCTAATAATCCATGTGCATACCAGTGAATAGTGATTGAAACTGAACAGAACTACAAATGGGCTCCTTGACTACTTATATTTTACCAAAAGATTCTGCAGCTATATTAACAAGTTGCATTTCATTCTGGGTAAATATACATCGTTGTTTAATCTCTCCTTCAGCCCTCGGAGACTCACAGTCGCAGAGGCCAAGGTTTGAGAAAACCTGTAAAGTAATTTAAGGTGCAGACGAGGATGTACACGTGTCGCCTGCTCATCACACGTGTATCATATGATTTGGTGATTTAATACAGTTAAAGGCCAAAGGTGGTGGTGTTAATTCTTTGAATTTTTCATTCTGTTGTCTTTGGCACAATTCTGTGTTTAAAATGGTTATGAAATGATTTGCTTTTGCTTAATAAGATTATTAAGACATGACGAGATGTTAGGGACTGCCACTAAAACCATACACAGATATTCTTTAATCCAATAAAATGATCCTCCTCTACACAGGGTGGTGAATTGGGAGACGTGTGTTTGTACACCTTGTTGCGGAGGTGGTTAACTTCTGTGCTTTACCTTCAGAGGTCTTCCAGCCCTTCCACAGCTCCTCCACTGTGATGTGTTGGTCTTCACGGTGCAGGTTGCTGTGTTTGTTGGTTTGCTGCTGCTTCATGTCTTCTATTATGAACTGGAAAAACAAAAAAAAAGACAGAGAAAGAATGAAGGCTTGAGATGTCACGATACATAGGTTTTTGTTGGTTCACGACATTTTACAATAAGCCCTTTTCTATGCTCATCTGTGTGTATGCCCATGTGTGGGTTTTGACAGAGGGAGACGCGTAGAAAGTTGGCTTGGCCTAAAAGTCTGGCTTTGGATCACACACACTCTCTCCCTCTCTTTCTTTTCACTCTCCTTTTCTTCCTTTTAGGGACTTTGGGAGAAAGGCACCACTTCCACCTGTGTGTGTGTGTGTGTGTTTTCAGTTTCCGGCTGTCCTCCTTTGGTAGCTTAGAGCTGAATACCCCTGCAGAGACAGCCATAGCAATCAAAACCCACCAAAGAATTACTGGAACACCAGTGGCATGAACAAGAAGCATGGCTGGCTACTGATCTGTGTGTGTGTGGCATCAACTAACTAGCTTTTGATAACTAATTGGCCCTTGACACTACTGCAGTAATGCTGTTTCGCAAACATAGTACTGAATTTCAAAGCGGCAGCTTTTACAATCATTTGCATGATTGTAAATTATAAAATTATATATGTAAAATGTAGATTTTAGGTGAATCATTGGCATTATGGCTTCACCCCAGGGGGTTCCCATAATAAAAATGTTGTTTGGTACTTTGGTACCACTTTCCTAACTACCTCTTCAAAGTGATCAAGCTAAACAGCGAGCAGACAAATTAACTCCCAGTATCAAAGACCCTGCGTGTATAAATAAAAGAGAATTCACCGGAACCCTTGTGATGCATTTCATAGACAACTTGTGAATAGTTGCATGCAGCAGCTTAATATTAATCACACATGTATTGGGAAGCAGGGACCTCCTCAGCTGGATGCTGTAGGTTGTTGTCCAGGGACATGAAGGGAAGCTCAGCTGGGAGAATCACAACTAATAGTGTTGTGATGAAAGTCCAAATTCACTGCAAAGTTTTGAGTTCTCGACCGGGGCGTGATCAAATGAAGGGGGCCACAAACCTGCAGATATATGGGAGAAAACTCGCCAGTGACGGTGACTGACAACAGAATTTTTTGATTCATGTAAAACTGAGGGTTGGAGCTGCCGCTGGGGCTGTTTTGGCATGTCACACCGTGATGACTCATAGATACTGATCACTGCGTTTCACGGTCTCACATCTGACTTGATAAGAATACAACAGCACACCCAAGACTCCGACAACAACTTGAAAAGAGGTCAGCGCCACAAGACTCGTCGCTGCTCGACTGCACCGAATTCCACTGATACGGCCCTAAAAGCATTTAAAGGTACACCGCAAACAAGTGCACTTATCATGGCGCAGACATTACAGACTAGTGTATATACGTCTATATATGTATAAAAAGACAACACCAATGTTACTGGTCCGCTTCGTGCATTTGGATGAATTCGAATCTCCAACCTGAATTGTGTCTTTAAGTGGGAGATGACTGCTTTTCCAAAAAATACCTATATGAGTTCTGCTGCTCAGAAAACATTCACAACCATATTTGGAATAAGAAGGACCTGAATTCCTTGCTTGCCAGTAAACTGAGAGTTTTTTGTTGTTGTTGAGATATTTTACTGAATGACTGCCGTTGCCGCCGGATTCAAAGTCACGGAATCGCCAGAGTCATCAGAATTCATCATTTGGTCCCAAAAAAAAGAGGCTGCGGCAATCCATTCACTTACTGTTGAGACATTTTAGTTTGGTACAAAGTGTGGGACCAGTTGACGGACCGAACGCACCGCTAGCATGACTAAAAAGATAGAGGAGATGAAATATTTCATAACATTTTGATGTGACTCTCATCAATGGATTTTCGCCCCCAGGATCTGATCTTATTACTGCGTTTGATCCCATTATGAAAGGACAACACACTCAACATTGATAGCGACACTTGCAGGGGTTGTATAAACTACAGATTCTGACCGAATCTAAAATAACTCTTGGGTTGTTGTTGTGTCCACCACATAGCAGCGCTATGTGTTTTTTTGTAGTCTCCATTAGAAACGTTAATCCGTCACATCACCGGTGGACAAAAAGACAAACTCATTTGTGACCTAAAAACTTTGCACGGAGCTTTTCTTTCCTTCGCCTTCTCCCTTCACAATACAAAATGCAAATGAGGTTGCTCTCTGACGTCAAGCCACGAATCAACTAAAGGAACCAGCTCTCTGCTGAGTCACTGAAGGCATCGCAATGAGTGCATTGCAATTCGAGTGCAAACAAATGTTTTGCAAAGCCTTTAATGCTCGCTGTGCTTTATGAGCACTGAAGTGCTGCTGGCAGAGATGCAGATTTCAAGGACATTTGCCAGGGGGTCAAGAACCAGAATAGAGAAGATCCTGATGAAAGAATGGACATAATATTCTTTCGGGCAACTTGTCCTCATGGCCGTCGAAGAAACTAAAATGTCTACATTTTAGTTCATATCTCACCCGTCTTCATTTTATTCTAAGACGTGCACAAGAATGGTAAATGGACTGTATTATCGACAAATGCTTTTACAGTACAAGTCAAATTCACCCATTCATACTAGAATTGCAACAGTTAATATTTTCTGGGGTTTTTTGCTCCTCTTTGACAGCAAACTAAATATCTTTGGTTTAGTGGACAAAACAAAACTTCATCTAGGGCTTCGCGAAACACAAACGACACGTTTCACCACTTCATGGACCAAACAACTGATTGATCAATTGAGAAAATAATGGACGGATTAATCCATAATGAAAACAATCGTTAGCTGCAGCCCTGATTCTCTCTCACTCTCTCACACTCACTCACTCACTCACTCACCAATGAAGAACAGTGAAACTGCAGTGAAGACGAGTTATTATTTGCTTGTGTGAAATCCAATATCTGCTCACTTTATTTATGCTGTAATGTTAAATAAGTACAATATTTAGAAGAAATGACAGTGAAAAGAATGATTACTGTACTCAATAAAATACATAACGCAGACTAACGTAATTGTTTGAAGTGCTTCGTCATGAAACTCGTACTTGCAGACTGGCGGAGCAGCTTTGCATATGGTCAACGATAACTTTGTGATGATATATTGAGTCATATAAAATATGTGGTGAGCATATAGAGATACGTCTGTGTGCGGTTGCCTTAACAGCTCGTGTGGTTAAAGGTTTAGATTGTGCGATAGCTGTGATAATTACAGTGGTGCTGTGTTGCCTATTGAAATGTCAAAGGTGGTGAGACAAACTGGTGAAGCGTCTCCCGTTTGTTTTTCACGCTTAAATGTGATGGTGAACACTATGAAGACGACTGAGAGTCTAGACTCCGACAGTCAGTCCTCAAGAGACGACAATATGTGCACACATTCAGTTCATGCAACACACACACACACACACACACACACACACACACACACACACACACACACACACACACACACACACACACACACACACACACACACACACACACACACACACACACACACACACACACACACACACACACACGTCTAGCAGTGGCTGGGTATGATACACGGTCAGAGACGACACCCACACACGGGCAAACAAAGGCATATTTGTTCACATCAGATTCCAGTTTGAGGGTGTAGTAGGCCGAGTCTGACACTCTACCCATGTGCCTCCGCTCTCTCCAACAGCCGACTGTGACTCTTTTCACCTCATATCTACTGTATCAGTCTATCTGTCCACATCTGCACATTTAATTTACTGAACGTTATTACACCCATAACCTTTTTCCTCCAAGAAGTCATTCATGGCCTGTCAAGAACTAATTAAAACCACACACACACAGACACACACACAAACAACAGCACCACCGGGGTGCTGCCGCGATCGTTGCCTGGGTTCTTCTTGCAGTTTCAGAGCGATGCAACGCGATCCAGCCGAGAGTCTCCTTGGCTGACGGGCGGGACGCAGCCCAGCACCCACCGAGGAGGGGACGTGCACCTGCCGTCCCCGGTGACTGTGCTCAGCAACAGACCACCCGGACGTCAATCACAACCCCCCGGCCTCTGGCCCTGGCCAGACTCAGAGGAATCAGAGACAGGATTATGTCTAACAGGATTACAGCTGGATTCGACTCCTAATAAATTTCTTCCGCAGTGCTCAAATTACAGGTGCGTCGGGAAGACTGTAAAGTGATTACTTTTGGTTTTGGCACTATAAATACACATCAAGAGGTCCGCTATTCCTGTTTGTATTTATTTAGGCTGCTGTAGCTGCAGAGGAGGGGGAGAGGGACTGTTTGATCGGTAGACCAGCTTTCAGGGGGTAGCAAAGTCTTTTTTAACAATGGCAACTTTCGTGTAATCATGACAGTATATGTAAAATTACATTGTGCAACTCACACACTGTCAAACTCTACCTTTTGCCCCCATCACGCCAATTGATTCTGACAAAGATCTATCCGCCTGCCTCCCCTCGGGGGCTTGTTTGTGTTCGGCGACGACTCTCCGCGCCGAATATCAGCTTCAAAAAGCAGCCGACGCCTTTTTTTGTTCAACGTTCACGTTATGGAGTGAAAAACTCTGTGATGTGACAAGCCAGTGAGTACTGTGGCTGTAAAGGAACTGAGATATCTGTCGGCCTGACCCCTTCCTTGTCTGCTCTCGCTGCCTCAACACCCAAAGTAAGTTTCAGAATGTAGAAGCGCACATGTTAGAAGTCACTTTTTGAGTGCGTGTGTGTGTGCGCGCACGCGCGGCCCATTAGAACTAATGCCAAAATCCACTGGTGAAGCCGTAAATGAAACCCCGGATACATGTTAATCCAAAGGGAGACTAAAATTCGAGAATATGTTGCACACAATTTGTATAACGAGCTCTGGATCGTTTCGCTGTGGCCACTCGGCCAACATGGGTTGGTTAATTTCCCTGTCACTTAGCAACACTGATTGTTGTTAAGTTACGGAGGGATTTCAAGGGTGAAACTAAATTTTGCATCGCGGCACTGCCGGGTAACTCACGAGTCCTTCTGGTTTATTTGAAGTTGCATGTCAATGACCAACTGATCATGTCCGCTAAAATAGGCTTCGAATGAAAGATGCCAATCTTCCCGTTAAGACTCACGACTAACTTGACTACCGGTGTTTGTTTTCTGCATTTCTTGAAAAATGGATATGACAAATTACCTGCATTGAAAACACCATTGAGAAAATGCAAAGCGACTTGGTTTGCAGCTACAATTCCCTGGCTGAGTTGAAGACGCCTCCGAGGTCAAGGACTGTGGAACAAAGCAGAAAGAAGGCGCCACCATCTCAAGGCAACCTGAACAAAGACGCAGCGCTATATTTGAAATGCCATTCATTTACCGTCTGGAGGTTTTAGAATCCAGCAGCAGATAATATGCTAAAGCGCCCACAGTATCCGGTGCTTAAATAAGAACCACAACCTTTATGGCCACAAACCGATCGTCACATCATTTATTATTATCCCTTCGTCTGCCGTTTATATACTCGGGGAACCCGTGAATTATTTTCAGCTTCCCAGAGCATAAGTCGTGACAGTCACATCGCATGCTTATGAGACAGCGGTCACAAACATGTACTATCATAAATAAAAGAGCAAATATTTATATTTAAGAAAAGGATGATGTTGCTTTTGTAGCAAAGAAAGAAAATATTCACATTTGAGAAGCGAAAATCTGAGAATTTTGCCTTTTTTTGTATAAAAACTAGGTTTGCAGCTCTAGCAATTCCATAAAATCTATACTCAAATATTATGGTCACTTTTCAGGGCCCCCTCCTGAAGGAAGGAATGTCTCACACCTTTACGGCTCGCCTTTTACTGCTGCAGTCCATGGGAGAGGTCGAAATTTCTGTATTTTAGTCTCTCTGTTATTACGTTCATAAGTTTAACCCCTGGCTTAAAGCAACTGTGTTGTATGCTGACATAGTTGTGTCGGGGCTCGACTTGTGAACACAACTGCCCGGAGGAGTTTGTTATTTACTTTACGTCTTTCTGTCAGAATAAAAAGGAGATCGCCTACAAAGAAATGTCCATGGTCTGGGGACCTTTCATCACAACACATCGCACACTAGCCGACGCTAGATTCCAATGGTTACATAACCGCCTAAACCATCTTCAACAGGAATGCCTTCCAAAAAACAAACAAAAGAGAGTTTACAGTCATTTTCATCCTCCATCCAATCAGCCTTTATATTCCGTGTAATATCGTCATAAATAATTTCCTTCATCACTCAACGTGCCCTACGACTCAAACAGCTACGCATTCGCCGAGAGCCACTGTCGCCGTAAATCTCCCGCGCTGCTGCGACGGCAAGGCCTCGTTCCATCCTTAGCACCAGCGGAAGAATCTCTGAAATGCGTGTCATGAAAAACTGGATATCCTGACCTCAGCTCTATCATCGCAAATATGACCACACCGCTCGTCTTTGTCATCCTCTTAAATTTTAGTTAGGGCGAGAAGAACTAGGGGAGCAACAGCGGGAATGTGCCACGGGGGATTTCTGTTAGCCCGGTGTAAGGTTTCAGCCGAGTGGCAAAGGGGGTGAGCGGGTGATGACGATCGCGGCCCCCAAAGGCCAGATGAAGCCTAACGTGTAGCCCGACCCCACGCGACACCTCGCCCTCTCCTGGACCCTTCATTCCCCACAACTGTGTCACTCCTTTCAACTCGCCACCGCCCCGGGAGAAGAGTTTTTCTGTTAAATTTGATTCAAAGTTGTATTAGGGAGGAACCTTTTTTTAAAATGGCTGCACAGTTGCTTTGTGTTTTAAGGTCTACAAGAGTGAGGGTGAATTCGGCCTTCCCACTTGATTTCAGTCAACCTGACTGTGAAAGTCCACTTGTTTCAGTGGCCCCCCCCACCTCTTGGTCGCACGACATTGTCCGCCTACCGATAGAGCTAACTGATAGGCAGCCACTAATTTGGTGAAAGAAGCATCCGTCATGTTATGAAACCCGGCTCTGCCTGCCAATGGGAGCCCGGAGAAGAGACTTTGGAAATCCTCAGTAATGAGCCACGGCCAAAAACAATTCAGGTTTTCTGCTGAAAAGACACAGATGCAAGTAGTTTCGCCTTATAAAGACAAAAGTGGTCGGTGGGAGGCTCCGTCTAACACAGAACATGCAAGCATCAGTGCACAGACACACACACACACATCTCCTTCATGTGGGCCAGGGGTAAGTTCTAACACTGCAGCCCTCTGGGACCTTTAGGTACAGGGTCCAGCCCTTTGCTGAGGCTCTACCGCAAGGTTGCAGAGTATAACTGTTTCTAACACCAGCACTTCAGTTAAAAATGACTTCTGCCAACAAACAAACACACACACACACACACACACACACACACACACACACACACACACACACACACACACACACACACACACACACACACACACACACACACACACACACACACACACACACACACACACACACACACACACACACACACACACACACACACACACACACACACACACACACACAGAAAATGTGACCAGGGTCCCGAGTGGTTTCTTTTGAACGTAAGAGGTTGTTGATTATCAAGAGACGCACAGGGCAAGGCAGGTCAGAGTGCTCTCAGATGTCAGCCCGAGCCCGCTAGTCACTCACAGAAAAACCGGTCCCTTCTCTCACCAGACCCCCCCACCCACTGGGACACACACCGACACACACACACCAATACGTGTCTTTTTTTTTTTATTTGTGGGGACCCGTCATGCACGGTGTATTCCCTCCTCCCTTACCCAAACCATCACAGCTGAATGCCCCCAACCCAAACCTAATGCTGACACCAAAACCAGGTCTTAGCCATCAAATGGCCATTTAAACTTGTGGGGTCCAGCATTTTGCATAAGTATAGTGGGCTCCTGGATATTGGACCCCACGAATATAGTAAAAAGAAAAAGTGACTTTAAAGAAACAAAAGCTCAAGTGTAGGTTTTTTGTGTGTATCCATTCCTAGAAACCGAAATCCAAATATTCACATTAAACCTTGAATAATAATATTTGTTTGCGCTTCTGATTAAATGAAATTTGGCCCTCTACTCTGATGACTAATATTAAATATTAGCTACTTCCTCTAGCCCCCATGCAGCTACAGTGCAAGCTGTTAGTCACAGTTTGCACTGTTAACTAAATATTAACTCCACTTCCAGGGATGACAGCTTTGTGTTCCTGTGTCAACACCCGAAGCGTTCATAGGTTTGGTTAACTAATCTAGCTAAATATAAGAAATATTGAACATTTGCAGAGACGGCAACATGAACAAGCCCGTGACAGTGGTCAAATGGTCCCAATACGGGAACTCCAGCCTTTGCAACAAATAACACGAACATTTTCACAAAGTCATTCAGGTTTTGCACCTGGTTTTAAAAGATAAAGAGCCAGATACACTCTTTGTACACCAAAGAGGCCTAAAGGTCGGTCCTATGGGGAAGAGTTTTTTATCCTTTACCTCTGTGGTTCCCAACCTTTTCACTTGTGACCCCTTGAGAGCAGGCAATGTCTACCACCTCACATTTCCTGTGGGAGACCTTCAGGACGTCCTGAAACCACCACTTAAACCCAAAGGTTGGCTTAGGCGCTGTTTAAAAGTCACATGCTGTGGCACGTGTCCCCTGGAACCCCCGCGGAACCTGACAATTAATCTCAACACGCCCAGATCATAAATGCGCGTCAACGGGGCTCACCTCCAGACTCTCGTTGACCTCAATCCCGCCGTCGTTGTCGTCGTCCAGCTGTTTGTGGATGTGCCGCAGCGCCTCCAGACTGAAGCGGTCGGCCTCGCCCATGCATGGCGGCATCACTGTGAGACAGGGGTCTGTGGGGGAGAACGCAGAAATTCCGGTCAGAGATGAAGGGCCACGAGAAGGGGGAGACACTTGACCTGCACGTTAACGTCAGTGACTTGTGACTTCACTTTGTCCTGAGCACTGAGACGCGACAAAACCTGATACCTGACAACAAGCCCAAAGATTCAAAAGTATGTTAGGGAGCCACGAACAATCTGCTAACATGACAGAAATGAACAAGTGAAAAGGAGTGAAAAACGATTCATTTAAAAAAAACACAACAACATTGAAATCATTCAAAAAGTAAAGTAAATTCAATTCAAGTGCATTCTGACTTCACTTGTCCGTCTTGACTTGGTCCCATCTCTGTTCAAGAGCTAACCAATTAGCCGCTTTCGTGTCACTTTTTGTCGCAACACTATAACGCCTATATGTTCTCTTGTGTGTGGATGAGGTGGAAGCAAATATTTACTTCCCTAGAAGGAAAGTTATAGACAAATTTTTGCTCCCATGTGCTAACAGTGTTCCACCCACCCTCAGAGGCCACACCTGCCCTCCAGGCTTTCAGTGTAATGCACTCCATCCATATCCTTGTGTGACTTGGAAGACGGACAAGTTGAGTTTTGAAACTGATGTGCTTAAATTGGCCTTACATTTAAGCACATGGCCTTCAATTGCCATCTGAGAAAAAAACAAACAGATGCCTGTAGCAGAACCTGAAATTTAAAACTATAGACTGATTAACTAATGATGAAGCGATCAAAAGCCTACGAAGTGTATATTCAAATCATTCGTCAGCAGCGCATAGTCCACTCAGTGCTCCTGCTTATTTGTAATCCCAGCAGCGTACCCCAGGCACCCTCCCTCCCCCCTTGTGTTTGTGCGGCTCCCCTCCCGTCCCACCGGGGAAGTGAACCCATTAATTCCAGCCTTCCAAACGATGGACGGTTTGAGATGGCCAGTTGCCAAACTGTCTCAGCGGAGCCACAACACACACTCAGACACACACACACACACACACACACACACACACACACACACACACACACACACACACACACACACACACACACACACACACACACACACACACACACACACACACACACACACACACACACACACACACACACACACACACACACACACACACAGACACACACACACTTGGACAACCGCAGAAACAGTAACTCATACACATACACACAACAACATGCACCCAAACACGTGTGACACAAGAAAAAAAATACAAGTACGAGAACAAGTGATGGTTAAAAAAATCTCAGAACAGGACTAGAAAATTGTTCACTAAAAATATGGCTTTTGTGTGCATAATATGCAACTACACGTACTCCACTTGATGTTTTTCCCCCTACGCAAAATAAAACACCACATCTTTTCTGACAGGTCAAAAATACATGAATAAAAAATGGAAATTAAACAAATAATTTCATGTCATTAAAGGAAAAGGTCAAATGTCTGACACATCGGGATATACACACTTTCTTCTCGAGTAAGCGGCTGCTGGCTCCAGCACCATTCTGCACGGACAGATATGAGAGTGGTATCAATCTTCTCATCTAACTATCGGCAAGAAAATAAATACATGTATTTGCTTAATTTGCTACTATACCCTTCAGTGCTTTAGGAATTTCAGTTCTTATTTGAAAAGGGCACTCCCATTAACTTCTTTCCAAAATTGCAGACAAAAAATTTGAAAATAACTAAAGCAAACGTAGAAGCAAGAGATTCAAGAAATTATATATATATATAATTTTTCATTTCTTTAAAGCATATCTATGGGCATGTATTTTTCTTAGGGGTTTTGATGGAGGATCCGTTCACTGAAACGAGACTCAACACGTTAGTTATTGAGTTGCCACTTGGCAACCCACAGAAGAAGAAGCAGCTACAGGAGGAGCCATTTGATTGGACATGTGCCTTGGCTAAGTTTGGATGCGAGGACACTGGGGAGGATGTACGTGTCAATTGAAGAAAACCAGCATCGACAAAGGGCTTTGACCGGACAGAGCTTCGCGATCACTGAACGCCCCGGAATTGATTATTTGTGTAAGCAGATACAGTCGGTCGGAGAGACTGTGACCACGGTGGCTGTGAGAACGCCACCTGTTAACGTGATGCCGTGGCGACAGCGAACTGAGTATTTGACTGTTTCGGCAAAGCTGCTGCGATTAGAAATTCACAAACTAGTTATTATTATGACAACATGAGCGTGCACCAATGGAGAAACTGGCCTCCTTGACCACTCCCAAACCTTCCTGTATACACCCCCATATTCCTCTAAACATTGTGCAGTGCAGAAATAGGATAAATATATCTAAGCCAAAATATAATGAGCCAACAATCCAGTTTTCAGCCTCACTGCTCCAAGATAAAGATCAACGGAAACGTGCATCTATTAACAAACAGGAAGTATTAATAACATAAGAAGGCTCATTCAGATTAGTCCCATTTCAGCAGAGTCCGCCTGCCTCCTGGTCAGAAAGGTTACATAATACATTTGCTTAGCTCGCCAGGGAAGTTTACATAGCCTGCTGTTTGCATGGGGAGGAAGATCCATTTGTCTGCTTGGTTATTTAAACAGGCAGAAAACTGGGACACTTTACTCGTGTTTTAATCACACACACACACGCACACGCACCCGCACACACACACACACACACACGTCAGATTGTGTGACCCACTTTAACTTTTATTCTCCGTTTTGCAGAAGTGATACCTTACCACTAAACTTCCGCAAACAACTCTCAATGATGTTGAGTTTCTTTTCTTCTAATTGTCAGTTCTTTCTATACTAGTGGCCTAATTCTGTTCTACATGTGCGCAGAACCCCTTCACGAACCGACTTCTGAAGCTCATGGAGAAAAAAAAGGTAATTCAGAGATAAAACGAAACCAAAAAAATCAATAAAAATCCGCTGTCACTTGCTGACAGTATTTGGGATGGCCCACCTGCTGTGCAATTCAGAAATATGACAGCAAAAAGCCTTTCCTTTCCCAGGCGTCCTATCTTTTGAGTGCATCTGAGTACGTTGAAGGGACAGCTGCGAGGACTACAGTGAGGAACCATGTGACGGGAAGTGGCCGCCGGTGACCCCCAGCGTTCCGGGGGGACGCGCGCAAAAATCAAAACAGCCGGGAGAAGCGGTCCCAAAAGATGACAAAATTGGAAAGCACTGGGTTATATTTAGCCCGTCAGGCTTCCAGTTGTCAGGATGTAAAAGCTCAACAATGGCAGAGGTCCCCCCTTGCTCAAAACACACACACATGCAGATGTTAAGTACACCGTCGCAGCGGGAAGACACCAGCAGGGAAGCGGTGGTACAGTAATTCACTTTGCTACAACCTCACAGATGCATGCGGGCTGTCACGCAGCGCGGCAGGTTCGGTTCAAAGGCATCGGGCAACAAAAGCTTACCGCTGTCAGCTGCTTCCTTTAAAGTGGATTCCTGCACTTCAAAATATTATTTTTTTTTGCACATTATATGCATGTCATTAACTTGCTTCTGTCTTTACTTTATTTTTAAAGGCCATTAAGTGGGTGACGGGAGAAGCAGCTTGGCGTCTGATGTGTTTGCTGTGACTTTTTCGGGACTTCCTTCAACCAGGTCCCCTGTGACATCCAGACATCATGTTTCTGCAGTGGAGCAGACACGGCAGGCCCGACTCCACTAAAGTCTGGGCATTGCTATAGAAACGACATCTTCACAAAGTGCGAGAGACAGTGGGTCTGGGTATCGCTACCGACGCCCTGAATCAATTGTATATCTCGATTCACACGGACCAAAATCTGTTTGATTCTTGGTCAATTTGAAAAGGAAAGAGATTCTCAGACAAATGATGAGGTAAATTGTAAAGCGCTCTACCTGAGGGGGGGAGGAGGAGGAGGCTGAGCCTTATCCTCCCACCCCAACTGGGATGAAGTAGACACATTCAGTGTAACAGTATCCGGGCTCTGGGGGTGGGGGGGGGGGGGGGGGGGGGGGGGGGGGGGGGGGGGGAAGAGTCGACGTGGATATTAAGATAGCAGGATGTGATGGGTTTGACATGCGACTCTGGGGAGCCAAGGAGACTAAAGCGGCCTCTTCTTACCTCGCTAACTGCTAGAGGTGGCTCGGATTTCACAGATATCATCTCTGTCACAGACAAAGCAGAAGACATGGCAGTCAAACAGTATTCATCTCTGGGGTGGAACACTAACTGCCTTGGACGAAGACAGAAAAAACTTTTACACGATTCCAGGAAAAATATATAAAAACCAACATCAGACACATCTCCGAGTGATAAGTTGCTAAAACCTTCAAGCACTTGCGAAGAAGACTTTTCTTGAACAGCCTTTCATCCGATGCGTCCATGGGGTCTACGAGACTTTCTGCCAACAGTCCCACGATGCAATTGTGAGACTACAAAACTGGGTGTATTAAAAAAGGCCATTTGTTTCACTTTGACAAGAATTAGTGGAGCGACGCCAAGAACTCCACTGATTTTGTCACGCAGGATGCCAGATCAAGGCTGTACAACAATTCTTTGCCCCTGGTTAAAGTTTGTGATTCCCAGGCAAATGTCGGACTCATCCATGACAGTCATCTTCCCCAAAGCCGCTGAGGGTCTCCTTCGCCTTGCTCACGGGCACTTCAGCGCCGCACGCGCCCAAGACTTCTTATTTGCTACACGAATCCTGCTGCGCTGATGCAACAACAGTCGCCAGTTCAGGAGAGCGCTCGCTTGAATGTCACTCGGCTCTCCGGCCAGTACATCTTTCTCCATACCGGTGTATCAACACAGCGGGTGTCAGCAGTTCATTACATCCACTGGCACCGCGCCAAACCCTCATCAGCTTTCACACGCTCACAATGTATGCATCTACCAAGTGGATGATAAATGGGATGTTAAGTATGTTCTTAGAAATCGTTTCATCGAGCAGCCACGAGTTACTGTCGACAACCGTAGCTCCAGGGTCAGGGTTAGGCTGTCTGACGCTTGCGCGGTTTGCGTCTGTGGACTATAAAATAAAGACAATTCCAATTGCTCTGCACTACAAAATGCTGATCATATGCCCCAAAATCGTGTAAAAAGGGAAGAGCGAGGGAGGAATGCGACGTCGGTGTGGAGCAGACGCGCCCCCTGCAACCAGTGCCCATGTGGCAGTGTCATAAGTCACGCTGACGGGTCAGTATTAAAGGCGAGTAAATAAAGCTTCTGGAGAGTCTACCATTTCAGCTCATCAGCAGCCATTAATAAGACACAAATATCATTAGCCACCTACAAATGCCACGGGCCTGTGCAGAGAGAGAGAGAGAGTCAGAGAGACAGAGAGTTTGAAGAGGAAGAAACAAGATATAGAAAGTGTTTGCACAAGCTGTTAAAATAGACAAAGTCACAAGCTTGTATACATTTTTTTTTAAAAAACGACCAGTCTGATTTTCTTACACGATAAGAGTGACACGGGAAAACTGTGTCAAACGAGTTGCAATTGAAGTTGGCCTACAGGAGGGAAAGAATTGGAGACCTGTTCAATTTTTTTATCCCCCAAAAAAAGTGGTTTCTGTCTCGATGCCCGCTCGCAAAAATAAAAGCATCACTCATTTGCCGGGCCTTTGACATATCTGGATACTGGAGCCGCTGCGATGCTGACAGGTGAGATTTTTACTCCACAGGGTGCCCTGGCAGAAGAATGACAAATCATCGGAAAGCAAACATAAAAGAACACACACAGTTGCACAATTATCCAGATTAGCCAAAACTTATTTTTAATTTTTAATTTTTTTTACTACTTGTTGTGTCTATGAGCATGATTCATGTCAACAACACGGAGACAAAGTCCTGTAGAGACACGAGCGCAAACGCAAACACACACTAAGTCACATGGGTCCAGACGTCAACATGCCTCGACAAAAACCTGATCCTGAACTGGATTACCTTTGTCGCAATATGCTGGAAGCAATAAGCCATTAGAAAAATATGATTGTGCAAACTATACAAGCGGAGCTGGATCAGCTCCGGCAGTGAAGGACGCAAACCAAAGAGAATTTTCATCGTGCGACTCTTGAGCTTTTGCTTTATGAACCAATGGTTTTTCGAGGAGCGAGAAGTTCCCACAAATGCTGAATGTAAACAAAGCTTTTGGTTCATTTACAAGAGTTCTGCTGCAATAGTCGAGCAGATAAAATATGGAACGCAATAATAATAATTCTCTTTTCTCAAAGGGCAAATACACGGGGGCAAGCGGAGCAAAACGTGTGGAGGCCCACCAAGTCTGATCTAAAAACTTCCAGAAAAGGAGACGCTCCTTGCGCCCGGGCCGTTCGCAGGAATGTTTCAATAACCCCGAACACGGGATGTGGTGATGTACGCGGCCGGCCCCGAGGAAGAAAAGCGGAGAGAGAGAGAGAGAGAGAGAGAGAGAGAGCAGAGAATGAAGAAGAGGCCGAGCACTGGTTTAATTAGCTGGCCTGGCCTCCGACACGCTCCTCTGGATATAAGGTTAATGGATATTATGTCTATAGACGGCGAGACTGGGAGATCAAATGGCTGGACTGAGAAACAGATCACACATCCCAGGCTTTAAAAGTTAACCGAACGTTGAATCGCACCAGGGAGAAGACAATGTGCTTTGTGGCCACATGTCGCAATGGGATCGGATGAACTTGCCCAACCAGTGAACATTTTGAACAGCGGTGGTTTACGAGACAAAATAAATAATTTTAATCCATTGATGCGCAAGGGCGTACAGAAGATTGGGCAGCTCCGACTGGGATTAAGTGTTCCTGCATGTGACATGGCCTCAGGGAAGGAAAGCAGAGGGTTAAGACTTTCCCACTGTACATCTGAGCTCTTTGGGTAAATGATATCATTGTTATACCTTTGTTGCAAATTGGATATGAAAATAAAAAAAAGTATAGACAACAGAAACCAGCCATAGTAACTTGAATCCTGTAAGAAACCAAATGCTTCATTTAAACATTAAGTCACTACTGAATACTTTCATTAGTATCATTAGCAATAGAAGTCACACACATGCAAAAAAAAAAAGAGAGAAAAAGTTGATTGAATTGGGTCAATTTATACTTGAGTCAATTTGAGCATTTTTTTTCTTTTAAATTTTGAAAAAAATAATTTTTGCTTCTAAAAAATGACCTACAATTGGGATTTTTAATGAAAAACCTGGCGTGGCTTAATTTAACAATTGTGTGTTTGGGTTGTTTAATATGCGTACAGTCACATTTCTATCTTTCAAATGTTAAGGATCATTATTCCAGGCACATCTCTCTAGTGGCGTTACAACCTTGAAAGGGAAAATATGTGCACCTTTGAAACAGGCAGGTGCAGAGCAGTTGAAGTAACTAAATCCCTCACACTGCTCTTGGTCAGCACAAGATCTATTAGAACTAATGTTCACATCCTCTTGGATATTCCATTCGCAGAGCATCGTTGAGGATTATGTGCAATACTGTAAATATCTGGACTGTCCAAAATCCACAGTTCAGCCCCTTGCATGGCCTCAAACTTTAAAGCCTGTCTGCTCAGTACACCTTTATAGTTTTGTTTTGAAGAGTGGCACTAAAAAGATTAAAGTCAAGGTCCTGGACACTATCACTTTATTCAAATTTCAGCATGGGGATGCCTGGCTTTGTTTTCGGACGGCTGACAGCGGTTTTGACTCTCTGCCAGCGTCCCGTCTCATAATTTCCTGCTGGACAGGATTCTGATATGTATTTAACACGGTGCTACTGAACATGGACGTCGATATGAAAGCAAAGAATAGCACAAGGCAAATAAACGCAATCATTTGAAATCATTTTTTTCACAAAGGTCGAACGCATTTTTAGGAAATGTAACATTTCTTGAGATGTCCTCTCTCAGATGTTCTCGTCGTATGATTCATAAATCGCTGGTTTGGTCGATAAAATGGCAAGATAATATGTATTTTTCTTAAGTGTTGGATGACTTTTCTCTGAGCAGCAACACAAGTCTCACATGATTCAGTATTAAAAAATGGACGATAATGTTGTTTATCGCAATCCTTTCGGGGACAATCTATCGTGCTACAAGAGTAGTTGTCGGGACAGGCCTACGCCTCACCACAAGATTTCATAGAAATGGGTTCTGTAGTTTTACAGTAATACTGCTGAGAGACAAACAAACAATGACAACATAACCGCAATTGGCAGAGGTAAGAAATCATGCGCCGACAGAAGGACTACACCCTCAAATCAAAGACCTTTGACCCGATTGCTTCTGTGGAGGCGGGAGGAGAAAGGACATGAAAACAGTCACTCTGTTATCAGGCCCTCTGATGTGAAACACAAAACTGGGTCCATTCTGGACATGTCAAGGCCAAGTGGCTCCTGAGAGGCCACCTGTTTACCACCTGATTATCGGGTCAGCGCACCACAGTCTCACAGTGGGGGGGGGATTCAACTGCGTTGTCAACACAAAGATATCAGTGACTCGAGTCTCACAAGGAGGAGTTTCAGAGGGGGAACCGCTGCACTGCTCCACTCGCCCACTTCGTTTATTACATTTGCCGCCGAGTCTCCCGGTTATTCTCGGCGTCCGCTCAGATTAGTTGTGAATTACTTTTAAATGAGTTTGTAACGCTCACGCAGGTCGGAGCGCGAACGTGGGCGGAGGCGGACTCGAGAGGGGGCGGCATACCGGAGAAATCCACACCGCTCCTTGGCCCCCCTCTCTCGCCAGGGGCCACCACATCACGTGCCCCATGCCCAGGGAAAGTCCCTGAAATTGGAGGGGGCCGCGCCTTGCGTCCAATATCTAACTTTAAACCCCCTCTCAATAGATCCAGTTCGATTTTTTTGCCTACATCTCGACAGAGAATCGCCTGTAGAAGCAACATCTCCCGTTTGCATTGGGATGGGAAATCTCTCCACTTTTCTCCTGTGGACGCAGTCAAACACTATTTTAACTGGCAACGGATCCGACTTCCAACGGGGAGAAATACATTGTTGAGATTTTAAATCTCCTCTCTAATCCCACAACAAATGAAATTTAACATTTTCCCTCGCAGCACCGAGGGAACTTGACGCCTCAGTAGATACGTTTGATTTGGCAGGCAATGACAGGCAGTAGGAGAAAGCCATGGCGACAATTTTAGGCTGCTATGAAGGGCATGGCGTTGGCTTCTTCCTGTGTTAAGGTGACGAGTATTATCACAGCACGATCCCACCCTCATAAAAGGACTAAGCTGTGACCCCTTTCAACCTTTCATCCTGAAAGCCTGTTAAATTGAAAAAGGGGATTTCTCTCTCTCTCTCTCTCTCTCTCTCTCTCTCTCTCTCTTTTTTATGTTTTGGGGATTAACAAACAGGAATTTCCGCTATTAATCAATTCATCACCAAAGGTGATGTCTTCAAATTGCTCGACTTATCTAAGCAACAGGACGAAACATGTTTAATCTTTAATCAAAGTGCCAAGCAGACAAACGCAGCAGGTTCTCACAATGAATTTTTGATTGTCAATAGAGGAAATAGTTGATAATTCATTTTTTACCAATTAACAATTGAGCACTATGTCTGTAGCTGAGAACAGACACAAAAAAGTGGGAAAAAAGATGATAAAATCCTTGACCTCCCGTTCTAAACATGTGTTTGCATATATATGTAACGGTATCATTTTGTGTAATTTCTCCCTATAGGCATGTAGTGCGGCTTATGTGTCACGAATGGCTCACAACGCCAGCAGCCTGTGCGCTGCCAGCTGGGGGGGGGGGGGGTCAACACCTTAACGTGTGGCGGAGCGGGACAACAATGCCCCCACCCCCAGCCCACCCGTGGGCCTGGTGGGGGCTACTGTAGGCCACGCGCAGCAGGAAACACTGTACAGCTGAGTACAGTGACCTACATCTCTTGCTCAGACGCTTTCCGCATGAATGAATCAGCTTACAGTGTTGTCTGCTGTGTGTCGAGAGAGTCGAGAACGTCAAACAAGGATTTGTTTCAGTGCAGAGTTTAAGGGGAAACGGTGCGACTTCTCTCGTGGGAAAAGCATTAATATTGAGTAAGACTCATTCCGAGGGAAACCGCTCTCGAACCGAGAGCGGAAAAGAACAAAAGTTCCTCAACGTGGGCTTAGCGATGCCGACATGCCAGCGAATCAGTGTGATTCAAGATTTAATATTCAGATTCAAGAACTTCACTGTCACAAAGTTGCGGTTCATGGATTGCCTCAGTGCTCCGGTGTTCTCTGGCCTGGCCGGCGACTGAGGGGGCAGCGGAGTAAAACCATTACATAAAGCCCCATCATGGCCCCGGCGGGCCAGGCCGAGGGTACGACGATGACACGTCTCAGTAAAAATAATAAGGAACAATCTGAACCTCTGATGGAGTCAATGTCAGCGCCGGGTTAGCGGCAACCGCAACAGGGACTATGATGGAAAATGTACGTGGAACATTTCACCCGCTTGGCTTTTTATAAATACACTGGTGGGGTCAGTCTGTTTGGTGACGGGCCTCATTAGGTCGGATCACCGTCCTAAAGCCCCTGCATGAGATGGGCGGCAGCTGTCCACTTTTGGGGAAGCCGACTGGGCGACTGAGCGGCGTCAGTGCGGCGACGCAACAGCCGCTTTTCATTTGAAGTTATTATGATGTATAACTGGACCCTTGACAGAGGGATTTTTGCATGGAAGCTATATTATGACCGTATTTTATAAAAGAATAAACTTTCATAAAAACTTTTTATGAAAGACAAAGTCTTAATTCTCTGATTTCAGCTTCTTAACTGTGAATATGTTCTGTTTCCTCGCAACTCAAGGACAGTAAACTAAATATCTTTGGTGTGGGGACAAAAGAAAGCCTCATCTTGGAGTTTTGGGAAACACGATCGCCATTTTATGGACCAAATAGCGAATCGAGAAAATATTAGACAGATTAATAAGCCCTACACAGAACTAAAAAAGATGCTAGAACACTTTATAGAGTCAGGCGGTGATTCTCTGTGGGTTTGTTACCACGAGTGACGGCTTCCACATTATACTCAGATTCTTGATCCATTGGTACAATAAAAAATATTGCAGCTTCAAATCTGCTATAATTTTTTTTACCACACAAGCGCAACAAGCTTTAAAAACAAAAAAGACACAATATCGCCACATAAAGGCAGCAGATATTTTAGCAAAGCAAAACTACCAAATCAATCACACAGTGTGGGCTGCGTTTCTGGCCCGGTCTAAAACTCACTCGCCTTTTTGTTCTGTTTTGGTCTCCACCTGCTCCAGATGGGAAATAACTAGGTCCACCAGCTAGTCGCTAACTCTCTCTATGTGCTGTTGGGTGCCGAACAGATGGCGTAGAGCGGATTTAGCAGCGCAGTGAAAACATTAGATGTTGCAGTCAAACTAAAAACAATGAGTTGAAAGATGCTACAGCGACAGAGCCTCTTGACGTCCTAACAAGCAATCTCTTTCATAACACACAACTATTAGATCATTTGTTTATACAAAAAAATATCCAATAGTGCGGCTTTAAGCAATCAAATTAACATTTTCAAATGGTCATTTTAATTCTAAATGTATTTAGTTCCCTTCTCTTATAGATGCAAGTGGTTGGTTTGACGACTGAAGTCACAAATTCATGATTACAGAACAGTTCTCGTCAGAGAGAGGAAACGACTTTGCATGTTGAGCTGTAGTCCACAGCCCCAGGACACTGTGACTCACTCTACTCAGACACTATCAGTGAACCCTAAAGGCTCCCGCATCAATGTGAATATATTGAAAGAAAGAAAGAAAGAAGAAGCTGTAGTTTCACTGGGCCGGCAGCAATGGAAGTGTCAAAAAATGCAAATTCCTGTGCTTGAAGCATTACTTGAGCAAGCACTGGAGGGATGGGTCAACCCCCTTCGAAACAAATCCCTTCATTAATTCATTCATTCTGCTTTTTACACATCCACAGTCACCTCTGATTTGGTTATGTAAACACAGTGACAGTCAGCAAATTCTCTCCAAACCGGAACACGCACACAAAGATCAACTCGTGTTTTCTTTCACCTGTAGCAGATGAGTGTCTCGACTGCGGGGGCTGTGTATCTGAGACAACTATCATCCGGCAGAGAACTAGATGTTCCCAGCGGCCACAAGGAAGGGCTTTGTTTGTGTTAATGCCAAACAAGCTAAATACACCGCGCCATTAAAACGGGGGAAGACCACGTTCCCATCGCCACTCATCCGGCGACCTTTTACCAAACGTGTCATTCCCTCTTACAGAGATGATTTATGCTTCCTATTGTTTACACTGCGTCGCTACAGTAAAAAGAGGAACGCAGCAGAAGATGAAAAGGGCCCACGATGAGGAAGTGCTGTGTGGTTCGTTGTTGACGTAAACCTGAGAGATGATATTTTAAAGGGGCAGTAAGCGTTTTAGTAAAAAAAATTAAAAAGCATTTTTTGAATTATTCTGGTGTTTAACAAGCCAACCCGAGGAGACCATCTCATCAAAGGTGAAAACCGCTCATCTATAAAAAAATTAATTGCACAAGAATGGAAACATCCTCCGATACCGTCCCCCGCTATATTACCGAAACTAAACTCCAGCTCCTCTTCGACTCCGACGTGCTCTTTTGAACCCCCCTAAAATCGCAAAGAACACCAACTGACCCGCCAAATGTTAAACCCCACCCCCTCCGGTCTCAGCCCCTGACCGCTCGCAGCGCGGCCCCACAGCTTTGAACCCTCGACTGCTTCGATGGCACCCGCCTCCATTCCAACCTACATGCTCTACTGCTGCTGAATGTACTAGGCACAAACGGAGTGTGTGTCAATACGCAAATATACCTGCAGGCAAAAAATTGTAATTCCCAAACGCAAGCATAATGTCCTGATGACACATCATTTCTGAATGTGCAAACTTATCCTACAGTGAGTTTTACTATCCACCGATTAAGTTTCGTATCCTTAAGGCGACATTAACTATCAGGGAAAGAAATGTATTTAACAGCACTAAGTTAGGAGAGATGGACGACTGTAAGTAGTAATAATAATGAGGATATTCATAAATACAGATTGGGTAAATAGATGCATTGATTAAAAAGTAATGTGAGAGGTAGACAGTCGGTCCTTGTGATTGCTCATCCGATCTTATTGTCCGGTGATCTCACGTTGCCCATGGTTACAGATGGGGGAGATAATGCTCATCTCCACCAGTCTCCGTTGTCCGCACCCCCTTCCTCACTTATTGTTTGTCCACCACGCCTGCTGGCTTCGGCGCTATCAGCTGGCCCGCAGTGCAGACGGGGACGGCGGCGGAGTTGCTGTGCAACGGTAGCGTAGCTGAATGACAGCATTTAAAAAGAACTGAGGAGATCTCTCTCTACTAGCATATTTAGCTCCAAATAAAAATAATTTTAAAAGAACTCTATAAAATTAAGTATGACAAAAGAAGAAAGCTAAAAAGTTGTAAAAATAAGACACTGGCCAACTGGCTACATGTGCAGGGGAGGAAATGAAGCCTCATGAATTCTAGTTATAATTTGAGGGAATTTTTGTGTTCTCTGTTTTCTTTACAACCAAAATGAATTTCACATCAGATGTTTAAGTGAAGATTAAGGACGCCGGAGCCCGTCAAAGCAAAACAAACCCAATTCACGATCCGCTCGGGCCGGGGTTTGTATAAAAAAAGGACACGCTGCACATACAGGACTTACAGGAGCACACACACGGCCTTTGTGTTCTCCTCGCCTGATTCGGTGCCAGTGACAAGGCAGCTGACCTTTCCAGGGAGCTGGCTGGGAATTGGGTAATGCTGCGGTCATGTTCACTGACACTGTATTAAGTCACCAGCGTCTCTGTGTGTGCACCACTACCCCTTCATTGTTTCGCGGGCTGACATCGTCCCTGGGCCCCGTTTTTTTTTTTTCTTTCTTTTTTTACACTTTTCGCCTTATTAATCAACACGCTGTTTATCCCCCTGGTTTATTTTCAGGAGCTGCTTAACACTCGTTAACGGACAGTCGTGAACGCTTTAACTGCCGGCTGGGAAAAGGGTTTATTACTTCCTCCAGCAATCGTGGATGTGTTAGATGAACATAAATATATAGATGAGACTGCAGGCTCCCTTTTTATGAGGCTTTTTATGTGTCTACAGCTGCAGCGCCGTGTGTTCTGTCACTTTTGGCAACGCAAAGCGCAGCTCATTGAGTGCAAACATACCAAAGTGCGAATGAGTAACAAAAAGAAAGAGAAAAAAAAACCCCACTTGAAATTAGCAATTCAATTTTTACCTTTTTTTTGTGGGCTCGTCCTCGCTAATTTGCCTACGAGTGTACGTGACAGGAAGTAAAGGGAAGGATGTCGGCTACAGGTGCACGTTCCACTAGCGCGCCTGAAATACATTTTGAATAGGATGCATTTGAATTCTTAGAGCTTTTCTGGAGCTTTCAGTCGTATTCCATGGCCAGAGGGAGTTTGCGTCAGTGTCAAGGAGATCGGTCGATCATATATTTTGGGCAAGGATAACAACCCCGGTCTCCGGTCAGGATCTCCAGGGCCACGAACAAACGTCATCCTCTGATGAAGGCCATGCGATGCAGCTGAGAGCTATGGACATTTTCCAACAAGTGGAGCTTGAGCTGAGAGATTTTTGGAAAAACAGCTTTAAGGACACTTGACATTTGAGCTGAAAGTTCGATGACAACTATTATCTGCCCACACAGCCCACAGTTCAGCTCAACCCTTAGCAGGAAGACTGCAAATACGTAGAAATGGCCAATGCCTGAAGGCAACAACAAAATCCGCCTACAAGCACCACTAAAGCTCACGAATGAACACACACACACGAACCAGAGTGTAAAAAGGCCAATTCCCTCTTGGACAGGGACAAAGAATCATTCAATTATTCCTTCAAATCCGAGCGTGTGTTTGGAGCTCAGCTCACAGAAGAGAGAGGACTCATAAACTCATCGTCGGGCACTTTGGAAAAGGAGAAACCGACTCAAAGCACAAACACAAACCAACTCTATTTCAAGGTTTTGAGAAGAATACCTGCGCGAGACTGTCATCTTTGAAAGTATTTATGCGAACGTCCTCTCCAGTTTCACATCCGCCACTCACTACAGCTGCCTTAAGTATTTGTTTGACACTGTCCAGCAGTGTGTGCTGACGGGGACTGAAGTGTGAAGTGGATGAAGACAAGTGAAAAAAGGGAAAATTTTGGGAAGCAGCAGACGTAGAAAGACACAAATAACCGCCACTACTTTGAGATTTTCTGATAATATCTGACTCGGTCTTGTGGGTTTGAGCAGTCGCGCTCCTAACGTATGATGTCTGAAATGTACAGTTTGAGTGAAACCATAGACCAAAGCATATAACACGTATATGAACACTGGGTAGGTTTTGAATGGAGCGGTGACTTAAGCTTTTTTTCCAGACATGAAGTGAAGAACGCAGCAGGAGGAGAGTCAGACGCTGAGGGAAACATCTGCGGAACATTCAGGCGATCGGTGGTGTTGTCACATGGGCTCACCCCCGAGACATTTGCCCTGACATTCAACCGGGGGGGCCGGCGGGAAGAAGTTCCGGATAAAATGTCCGGAGCAACATTTGCGTTTTCACACACAAGCCCCCTTCGGAACAGTTCTGGAAAATATTCCCGGGATTTCAGTGCATGTCAGACAGCAGCTGTACTGTACACGTATACAGTAACTACATCCACACTTCAATCCTACACTATGTGTCAACGTGTTTCGCTATTACTGTACAGTCTCCAGAGTTCCATAAAGGATTTTTATAGAATTTTTGTTATGCAAACATTCAAACATTTACAACAAGCCCCACCCATACCCCAAAAAATCCTTGGACAGATGAGAATGAGATAAAAAAAATTTAAAAAGAACAAATTTTAAAAAATGGGACCATTTCTGGAATGTATACGCGATGCAAATCATCTCGCGCTACGCCATAAACCTGCTGCTGTCTGCTGCAAAGCGTCTACCTCGGAGACAACCTTAACCTGTAGCATCCCTGTTAAACAAATCAACGGAAATAATTTAAAATACAGGGGAGTTTTCCACGTTTCCCCTACACACACGCGCGTGCGGGCCCTTCATCCCACTGAGTCGATTGAAGGCACCCGCCGTGTCCAAAAGCCTGAACAGGGGGTCGACAAATCGACACAAGTCACAAGACAGATGCAAACAGGATGGATACATCCTCCTCTCATTAGCTCCTGTCAATAGCACAATTGCAGAGGGGACGTGGCGACGGATGACCTGTGACCTTGTGACTGTGATCAGCGCGAGTCACAACCGGGAGAGCATCTGTAAGGTGGGATTCTGGGTTGTGACCTTGCACGCCCGGGATGCTCCCTGTCGAAGCTTGCATGTGCAACCATTTATTTGCAACAAAAAACCCCAAAAAGGGGCAATCGCAACATTACTGTAACACGCTCTGGGTGAGGATGCTGCCCTGCATTCCTGTCATGTCACGCATTCCCCGGCAATGCAAAGGAGGATGGGGAGGATGGGGAAGATGGGGAGGATGGGGAAGATGGGGGGGGGGGGGGACCAGAGGTGACTGACGACATCAAAATGCATCACTTTCTGTTAAACCCCCCCTGCGCAAAGGGCTTTCCCCGCGACACGCCGGTGAATGGAGGAGGAGGAGGAGGAGGAGGGAGGAAGAGTGCTCGCGTGCATGAATCGGAGACACTCATGAATGGCCCCGCTTACCTGTGGCGGCTTCGTGTGCAGCATCGGCCGACCGGTGAGGCAGATCGTCGGGGTGAAGGAAGCCGGAGCCCAGTACCGCATAGATGACGAGTCCACGAAGCAGCACATTCACCGCCGCGTGGATGTAACTCATGGTGGAAGGGGTGGGGGGGGAAGAAGAAAAATGATATGTCCGTGGTGGGAGTGAGGATGGAGGGAGAAAAAAAATAAAATACAGATGGTGCAGACTGAACAAAAAATAAATTAAATAATAATCAGTCTTTCTTGTCTCTCTTGTCACGAGCTAAAAAAATTTTTTTTTAAAAAAAATTAAAAATGCTCCAACTTAAAAGAATCCCAAAAATAAATATAATATAATACAATAAAAAAAATAAATGTAAGAAAGTCCCAGGCGCAGGGTGAGACCTGTGCCGGCTACCAGCTGACACCGAACCTCACGGGAGCGCGAAGAACGCCTCCGAAATAATAGTTCATCGTGAGTCACCGGGAAGGTGAACTACTTTGAAAGAAGACCCCCCCCCCCCCCCCCCTCCTCCTCCTCCTCCTCCTCCTCCTCCTCCTCTTTCAAGAGGAAGAAGAAGAAGAAGAAACACCAAGGACTGTGTGGCGATTTGCAGCTAATGAGCCAAGCACATGCAGTCCCGTCTGAAGGAACCCCCCCTCCCCTCCCCTCCCCTCCCCCGGTCCAAAACAAAAACAGACGCGGAACTACTTGTAATAACAACAATCAAAAAAAACCTAATTGTATATAAATAAATAGCCTCTTCTGGAAAGGGGGTGCGTCCTCCTACGTGGGCCCGTGACTGTCGTCCCTGTACTTCCACGTACGGTACGCGAGCACCGGGGGCCGCCGGAGCATATTGGAGTCGCCGGAGCTTCTCCCCCTGGGTCCCGCCTCCCTCACGCGGACGTCGCACAATCCCGTCGCGTCAACGGAAGCGTCCGCCGGTGCTCCCTCCGCTTCCCGTGGGGGCACGCCGCACGCGACATCCGCCGCCGGAGCCGCTCGCTTTTCTCTTCGCAACGTCAGCTGCTCTCTTCGCGGCTCGGTGTGCGAGTCATACTCGAGCGCCGCCCGTCCGTCGTCCCTCCCTCCGTCCGTCCGTCCCTCCGTCCGGTCACTGCCGCCGCCGCTCCGCCGGCTGGTGCACAAGCAGCGGGGAAGGGAAGCCGGAGCGGGGCCGGAAGTGTGTTTGACATCGGGGAGGGGGGGGAGGAAGGAGGGACATACGGGGTGGGGGACAACACCACCGCCATCAGCCGATGGTGTTTTTTTTCTTTTTAAAAAAGGAATAATTTAATGAAAGAGTGTTAACTCACTTCTACCCCGGCGGTAAGGCTTTTAGTTTTATTTTACAAAATGAAAAAAAATTCAAATATTTTTTAACTATTGAATTGTTTGTTGGCTGCGACAGATTCTTGACCCTCTGCCAATCAGAGGAATCCTCCACAGAAACTTTATTTCGTTTTTTCCATTTCTTCTTCCTGTCGTGACGACGACGACGATGAAAATTGCTTCACTGTACTCCACTTCCGCACTCCGGGCCACTAAAGATTTTCCCTCCAGGCTGAGCGCTTCCCATTGGCTGGACTGTCCCAACATGGCAGCGCCTGATTGGCTGGTTCAGACAACTTCTTTTTTCTTTTCTTTTTTTTTTTGGCCTTATTTTGGAAGATGCACAGCGTGGGGAATAAAGTGAATGTTAAAGGATGATTCCAATGATTTTTTCCCCCACAGCAATTCATTCGAATAAACATTCTTTACTTTTTTTTGCAGTATAGCGTCATACTTATAAATTAGATCAAAATAAAGTCTACCCCCACCATTACTACCTTTATATTATTATTATTATTGCAATAATACATTGTAGCACCTCTCTTAACAAAGTTACGAAGAAAAGACAAAAAGTATTATTACAATTACTTTTTAAAACTATTTCTTCAAATACAATATTACAAATGATAATAGTCATCATCACTATTAACTTCACTGGCAAAAATTTACTGCTGGATTTAAAAAAAACATCCACAGATAACAATCACTGTTATTTCACTGTGCAAATAATCTTACTAACTTTAATAATACATCCATCCATCTTTGTCAATCTATGTAATCAGAGAAACAACTAAAAGTTTGACTTAGTGTATTTTTCAGAAGAGGCAAAAAAAGGTATGTAAATGTAAGGAATTAAACATTAAAAAAACTTTTTTAGCAAAGACCATTTGCTTCCTTGTGTTTAAACAACATCAGAAGTTTAAATGTCAAAGTCCCAACAGGCTGCAGCCTAATTTACACTCCGGTTTGCAAGTAATCCTTGGGCCCTTGTACTCCACTGCTATAAATGGTTCACCTGTCCAAAGTGTCACGTGTAAGGCAGGTAGACTGATAAACAGATCTTTTTTTTCATGTGAATTATGTTTCCATAAGAAAAAAAACTGCCTTCACAGAGCCTGTGTACACAGCCGGCATTGATTAAAACAGCAAATCGGTTCAAATAGATGGACCAGGGCGGGAAATTGACTTTCACTTGCGGTAAGGAGGAGACCGTATTCCAGCAGTGGTTGATGTCACTCTGAAATTCCCAAGAGGCGTGCTTCTGGTAAAAGGCTGTGAGCAAAAATGTACTTATTTTGAAAATTTAGTATCTTTTTATACTACTATTTGACTTTTATTCTAGAAACAACTAGAATAAAAGTTGTTTCTAGAATAAAACTATTTTTAAGGTTAAAACTATTTTTTTAACCTTTTTCCTTTCATCGGGTTGATTTTTAAGTGTTGTTATTTTGAGATCAATATCATATACATTTCATAAGCATATAAAAGACAACATAGGGTAAATCTGTACTTTTTTTGCACCCCTCTCTGGGAGTGAGACATTACAGGGCTGTCTCATTACACTGTTCAATTTGATATGGTTTGAAAACCTAACCGCAAAGATGTTATATCATCAGTAATGAGAGAGTAATGAAACCTAAAACAACTCGCATATGCCCGGACACTTATTAGGGCTCACTGTACTCGATAGGGCTTTCAACGAGAAATCTTTCATCGTGGCCAGACTCGTTGTGTTGATGGACATGATGCAACGCGGCACCTCGGCCACCAGGAGGGACCTGCTGCATGGGCGAACTATGTAACTAACCGTTACTACCAGCAGGTAACGGTTGTCTCAGGAGGAAAAGACTCCGAGGGGGCCAAAAGGAGGTGCACGACTGATAAAAGAATCGGGCCGTGGGAGTCCTAGTAAACAGGTGGCAGATGTAGCAGGAACCCGGGAGACGGGGAGAGGCAAAAGAGAAGAACAGCATAATTCGATACGAGCCCGCAGAGCGGGGGGTGGGGGCGGCGGGGAGGGAAGGAAGGCAGCCAACAAACGACGGAGGGATAGAGCAGATGCTGCATGTGGGAGGAGGACTGTGGGAAGGGGACAGACGGTCAAGTGCAAAAAAAAAGAAAAGAAAAAAGGCTGCTACCTGTCATTTAGCAACTGTGCCTTCACTAAAAATGCCTATGGCGAACTCAAGTACAGTGCGCCCCGTCCAAATATTTACCCTGTCACACAAACCGAGAGAAACGTATAGTTGTGGAGCAGGAAAGATCAGGCAGCGTCTACTGGAGGCAACAAAAGAAAAAACCTGTCACACATTTCAAGGCCTCAGTCAAGTTTTGGTAGAATAAAGTGGAGGAAGGGATCAACAAAATGTTATTTTATTTTATTTTAAAAGTGTAATTTCAGGTTGCATGAAACATTAAAAATGGTTTGGATGGAAGACATTGGCATTGACTGGCAAAGGATACTGTTAATAGATAAGAAAAAAAAATTGATTGCATTTAAAGCAAAGTCGATGCACAGTGTCTCTGAAAAAAACTAGGACATACAGGTCAATACATTCAGGCATTAAATTCATGATTTGAAATAAATTGAAAGACAATCATAAAATCGTGACGATTAAATAAAATAAATAATGGCACTGAAGGTGCAAAATGCCCCCTTAGGATGGCGACAATATTCGATTCATTCATAAATACAATATAATGTGTATTCACAGCAGCTGCTGATCTGAGCTCTTAATTCCGTTTTTGTCTTTTGACTATTTCTCCCAACGTGCTGGCGTGGACTAATTGCATCCAATCTCCGCATTCATCGGTAACAGCTTTATCTGGTAGTTATAACAACAGGGAGGAGCAGAGCTGCATAAATTGTATGAGCTAATTAACACTTCATTAGCCGAGCTCATAGATGTTATTGTTGTTTTCCCCTCGCGCGCTGCTATCGTGACACAACTACCGCTTAGTGCACCTCCTCTCCTAACGAGCTCCTCCTCGGCTCATCCAAGCTCGGCTCAGCTCGACTTTCCTGCAGGGTCGTATGGCTTATGGAGGTTAGCTTAACCGTAATGGTTTATAGGCTATACTTACAAACTGTATAATATCTAATAACACGATACAGGGTATTCACTATTTTTGGTTGCATACAAGCTAAAGAGGGGGTTTGGCTTTTTTTGCTTGAACCACCACGAGATGCGGTGTGAAATGTAAAGTGTAGTTTTTCCTTGGTTATTCTTTGATTTCCAACAGTGGAGTCTGGTGTTTCTTGATATTAGCGTAGTTATGGCAAAGCAAAGTGTAGCATTTATCTTTATTGTCTCGGACAATAAAGTGTACTTGTGCGTACCACGACTCGCACGGTGCTCTCTCCAGGCTCCTCAGATGGCGGTGGCAAAGAGAAAGATCTGGATGAGCGGCATGACCTTCAGGGTTGAAAGGTCGGCGAGGACAGCCTGCAGAGTGTGCATGTCAAACAAAACACAAATCAGACTTGTCACCCCCGACCACAGCAAAATGTACCTTAGCCCATGAGAGGGGCTATTAAAGAACACCCTCACCCTTATTCCAAGAGACATATTTAGGGATTTAAAAAAAGAACCACACCGATCGACACGCTCAACGATAATGCAGGATCCTTGGGAAGCGACAATCCATGCTTTCAGAGCACACCGCTCCCCCACCTTGTCCTTTTCGGACCGACGGGAGATTAAATTTAGGGACCCGATCGCGTACAGAGAGAGGGTTTAATATTTCAACACCAGGTCCTGAGGTTCTAAATATAAGATAAGGAGCAGTATGTTATGATATCTTCTCTTCCCTGGGGCAGGTGGTAAATGAGCAAGCAGATAGTGCCGGCCAGCATCTTAGAGCAGCAGATCGTCCCGCTGCCCCAAGCGTCACGTTGTAGTTTAAACCCCCACCCTGAGGGGACGAGAGGGTGGGGGGGTTTCGGTCATATGAGATGAGGAGCGGGTGCGGTATACAGCGCCGACGTGCACAAGAATGACATTACTGGTTACTGTAATAATGCAACACGAGTTAGAGTGCAGAAAGTAACACTACATGCACTCATCCAGCTCTTTTCAAAGTTGTTTAGAATTTACAGTTATTAAGATGGCTCTGCACGGAAAAAGATGGACGCCAATCTTCATCATGGCTTGCCGAGAGGGGATGGTCTCAGTGGACAAGCCTGTTCCTGCATAAGTGGTGTTGGGAAAAGGGGGAAGCGGACTTGGGAGGCGCTGGTAGGCCTGGTAAACAGTGCAGGGTGAGAGGGTGAGGGTTCTTAACTGTCTAGTTTTTTCAGACGCGCATGCAGGAGACTGGGTTACTGGAACTGGCTGGTCATCAATGGCTATTTACAGCCTTTGAGGAGAATGTGGGGTGGGGGGTCGGCAGAGAGAGGGGGCTGGAATCAGAGTTTCAAACACACACGCACAAATACTCATAGACGCGGAACTACTTGTAATAACAATAATCAAAAAATGTGAAAAAGTCCAATGTGAAAAACGGCCATACCTCAGCCGAGGCAAGTGACGTCACCTCCATCAGGTTCTCGGCGCGGAAGGCGAACACAGCAGCTGCGAGGACTGCAGGAGGTGTGAGTAAGGGGAGTATTCGGAGAGCAAATGGGAGAGAAGAGGAGAGGACATGGGGGGGAAGAGAAGGATAGGGGAGAACAGAGGGAGGAGGTTGAGAAACAGACGAATAGGAGAAGCAAAGACACGTGTAAGAGAAGTGGATGAAAGAGAAAATGATTGTCAGTCATATAATAATTTTTTTTGATGACAAATGTAGAGGGCAAAATGCGCCTACCTGCGACTACCTCCAGCGAGTCGTATCCCAGGATACGGTCCCAGAGAAGGAGCAGTTGGTCCGTGGACAGATAACCAGAAAAGGCCCGCACCATCCACTTAAAGGCAATACGCAACCTGATGACAACAACATCACGTCTTCTTACATTGTCAACACATCATAACAAAATAATATCAAAAAAAATGTTATTAGCATGTAACTGTTAAATAACTAATAACACAGGCTTTTAAGGCCTTTTTTAAAAAGTGTAATTCCAGAAATTCACCACATGGTGTCAGCAGCTCATAACTATAGGACTGCAACAAATGTGCATTATTATATTTTACAAGAGAAAAATATATGTGTGTGCAAGGTGTGTAAACCTTACAAACAACACCCAAACATATACATTTCATCAAGTCTTAATGTCCCAGACAGAGCGCAAATGGCAATAAAATGCATCTTTCACAGTCATTAACCCCGGTTAAATTAAATTCAGGTACTTATTTCTTTTTTTTCTTACAAAAGTAAAGACATGAAGACTTTACTGCTACAGATAGGCACGCGTGTGGGAGGAACAAGGTAATCAAGATGTCAAGTTTCGATGGCAATAAAAGATGTTCAGACAAAAAGTCCCTGATATGTGAGGACACACTGATCCTCTGGAAACTGTAATCAACTTTTCATTGGAAGATTTTTTTTAAACTCCCTGAGCAGAATTTTCTAAATTTAACCTCATGTTCAATACTTTGGGGCCCGAACTGAAAACCAAGGCACACGGCTTTTGTCATGTTTTGCTCTCTTGCTCGTCTGCCACTTAAAGCCATTGTTTTTCGAGTAGATAGATAGTTCATGTCTGTGGTCGAGTTTCTCTCCTGAGCCTGTCAGTCCGCGGGAGGGGCAGCGTGCAGGCTACTCACGGCTGTGCACCGATCTGTCGGAGGTGGTAGAAGAGCTGAGGCAGGTGGGTCTGGAGCAGCCGCTCAAACTGCAGGCACAACGACACGATACCCTGCGGGAGCACAAGTGTGACCACGATAAGTACAATGTATTGTACGAACAAACATTAAGCAGACACAAACAGAAAAAGTTATACTTATCCAGGAGACTTACCGAGTGAGAGGAGGAGATGGAGTGTAATCTGAAGAAGAAGCGGATGTACATTTCCCTGAATACACTGTACAGCTTGGACGGCTCGTTGTACAGGAAACACAAAGGTGCCACTGTGGGACACACACACACCCTGTTATATCCTCCTCAAAAAAGCAGCAGCATTAGCACAGCACATTAATAGCTAAGCCAAACGTACTCACCATACATAGAGAAGCCATGGAAAGGGATTATGCCTGTTCAAGTGAGATTTCCAAGTCAGTGAACATTGAACAAAGCATATTAGTCTCCAGTTGAAACATTCACAAATAAACAATACGCCACATATGAAGGACATACGTTAAATATACCAGGAAAGTATTTGGTGGGTTTGTTGCTGAAGACGAAAGAAGGTGCAGTTTTGTTTTGTTTTGTTTTGTTTGTTACCGCTGGTATTCATTAAGTTTGCTGGCTCTTTAGAATTACTTGACTGACCATTTTGTATTTGTAATTATTATAGAAAGGGGGAAAAAAGGTAATGATGGGAAAAGTTTAACTTAACGAAACAATGTCAAAGGACGTATTTAACAAAAAGAACATTACTTGAAAAATGATTATGTAAACGCAAATCTGCAAGCTGGTACAGTCAGTGCCTATTGACTTTGAACTGGCACTGTACTAGGTTTATTAATTTCTTCATATTTTTCCCGCAGTATAAAAACACTTAAAATAATGTTAATGTGAAAATTCAGGCTCACCGTTGGGAGGATAAACAACAGCGCACTCCTCATCTCCCACTTTCCCTGTGAGACAGACAGAGAAGGAGCAGCACGTAACTACTGTCATGTACATGTGATGATGTGATGTAACGCGTGTATGCGTGTGTATGTTTGTGTGTGTGTGTGTGTGTGTGCGGGCACATCATCTCACCCTGGATGTAGGATTTGGGAGGAGTGGCACTGTTGTATTTGAAGTGCTCCAACACGGCGGCATCCCGGGAGAAACACAGCAGCACCTGGGAACACACAGGGATTAACATACGCTCACATGGAGACACACACACACACACACACACACACACACACACACACACACACACACACACACACACACACACACACACACACACACACACACACACACACACACACACACGCTCTGGAAGACGACGATGCGTCGAGGCGCCTTGGTTCCTCCTGGATAAGAATCCCATTAGAGCGCCGCACCTGGAGCCAGCGTCGCAGGATGTGCAGCTGCAGACTGTGACCGAGCCTCAAGTGGCTGCTCGTTTCACAAAAATGACTCTTTCCATTACGGTCCAATTTCTGTGACTTTCTAAGAACAGATTTCATTTCCACCGACCACTTAAGGTGAATGACATCGGGTGAGGGGGGGATAATTTGTCTGGGTAGTAGATGACGAAAAGTGTCCTCTCTCTCCTCTGACCTTGCAACTCTTTCACTGGTTAGGAAAACTGATATGCAAATGTAGGCAAAGAAACCAAAAGCACATCCACGAGAAGACAGCGGGTGTGTCAGCAGACAGTTAGCGTTAGCATTAGCAGTTTCGTGAAACCTTTATGGCAGAATCTCGCCGATGTTGCCGCTAAGCCATCTTGTAGCGCACATTCTTCCACCGGTCAACCAAGCACGGACAGCTGTGGTGGCCGGGGCCTGTGTTATTTGCATATCATGAATTAATTATAGTCTCAGAATTCGTCAATGAGTGAGAGAGAGTGGAGGGTTTCCAGCCCCATTTCATTTTTTGGGGCAAACAATGTTAAACAAAATATATAAGGCATAGCAGATTATTTTTAAACGTGACTGTAGGGGATCTTTAAATATCACAAGAAAGCGAATGTAATACAGGGGTTATGGGTTTTTTCTACTTCTCTGAAAGGGCATAAACTGCTTTCTAATCAGACAAGGACATATTCATCATCTATTTTTTAAATAGACCTCAATGAAAGTGGCCACATTGTGACGTCGAACATCCACGGGAAATTCTCAAGTGTTGTTAACCGCCTTAACAACTTCTTAAGATCACAGCAGCACCTGTGTGCATCCTCGCTCTTCCCACCGCACGAAGATTCTTTCACTGCCTAGCGAGTTTACCATCGGTCAACATTGACAGTGATACCGACGGCTTTGTTCTTGGCTACACCTGTTAACCCGTTGATTAGCCACCGAAGAACACGACTTGCTGACAGCTGCTGAATAAACCGGTTGCCAGAGGATATATATATGTGTTTATCGGCAGAGCACCGCAGGCAAACAGAGCGGCGGCGACCAGAGAAGCCCACAATAACAAAGTCACATCCTTGTCCTGGGCCGAATATGCACCGGGAGATTAGGAGGAATGCTGTCATACATTAACTGCCCTGACATGAGAGTGGACTGACACGAGTTTGAATGTTTGGGGCGGTGAAGTGAAGTTATCAGCGATGATTAAGCTCTTATCTAATGGAAGGAGGACAGAGGTTGTGTTTGAGAACAGTGGGAACCATCGTGGAGATTTGCTGAATGTCCCCAGGTGCTAATAACTGTAGGAATTATCAAGTTAATGGACTCAAAAGGCATTTTTGGGTTTTAAAATATCCTCCAGTGCTGACTTCTAAAACGAGAGGGGGATCGAAAAGCAATTATGGAAATCGCTTTTCACAGTCGGTGACTAACATTTCAGAGACAAGGTTTTCATAATGTCCAACGCAAAACAAAGTTTTACTTTACAAACTTTCTTGGAGTTTGACGTTCACATACCAAGAACACAGCTGGAGATTGTCCGAGTGAGAGGCGTTCACAACAGCAGGAACATTTCAGGTACATTCAGCCTACGGGTGGCGCCCAGGGTAGACAACCACTCCCTTGCTGTGAATCTTCAGCGTTGTTTTGTATTTGCTGTGTTTCTCTCTTTTTTATGCTTTAGCCCATTTTTCTCTTTAATGGTGACATTATATCAGGGGGGGGGTCAAATTTCCAGGAAATTTTACTTAGGGGACTGGTAGGAAAAGTTCCGGGAAATGTCCGCGGCAACATTTGCGAACATTTGTTATTCACATCCGTAAAAGTTCAGGAAAATGTCCGGACTTCAGATGTGCACTCAGTTAGGAAAAGGTGAAATCCGACGTTTGCAAGGCCCGACTGAGATTCAGCAAAACATTTTCTTGAAATGAAAAAATGATGGGCCACGCTACTGCCAATAAACTCAAATTAACAACACCCACACAGTCATAGTCACGATAGAACAGATAAGCTGAGTTTTTCAGTTCCTTTTTGAAATTTATCCCTGATTATTGACAGAAAAACATAAACAAAATTTGAAACCCAGTTGTCAGGGGCTTCAGTTGAATGTACTGATGTAATGAGATTGAAAAAGAGGGAGAGCTCACCTGATAGAGGAAGTCTTCAAACACAAAGTAGTAGTCATCATTACTGGCGGTGAGCTTCACATCCTGGTGGGCAGGATGTTGGTGATTGAATTCGATTTCACGATGCGAAAACAAGTGCATTAATTGTACAGGTCGTAACTCAGGAAAGAAAAAATAGTTAACATAGAAGTCATATAAATGGTGGTATCAGTGTTTATGTTGTGCAGGACCAATGTTTTAGCGATTGAAGCTTGAAATATTACTGTAAGGCCGGCCTGGGCAGTTAAACAAACATGAGCCGTACCTTATAGATAAGGTTGTCCACCAGCAGGTCATGTTGTATGACTCCAGCCTTGAGCTGTTCATAATGCATCACATCCTGGGAAGGAAAAGATCAAGTTTTCCATCACTCGAATAAAAAAGAAAAATCCATCAACCTCTTTAAATCACCATTATGTATTTGTTATCCCTGACAGTCACGACGGGAGGATTAAACCAAGCTTAAAGGATGGAGATCGTGTTTCCGACAGACTCGTTTAAAATCAAATGTGTCTCCGGTTCGGGACGGGTTGTCGTAAATGAAGTAAAGAACAGGCAACGGTGTGGATGGAGAGATTTAAAAAAAGAGGAAGACAAAAAAGAACTCTGTGACAGTTGTGAAGCACCTTGGCAATGATCAGCGCTGCGGATGTGAGGAGAACAGAAACGGAGTTAAAATAAAATGTAATAAAATATATGAGGTTAATATATATGGTATATTGCTGCTACGGTGTCAAAGCGTGGTTCACAGCAGTTCACTGTGGAGATATATTTCCAGAGAATAAAAACCTGAAATGAGGCACTAAAAATAAGATGGATAAACGTTATTTAAAAGTAAATATTATGTTTTCTATGATACAGCTGCAGCAGGGCACAGGAATTTCATTTTGTTTTTGTCAACAGGAGTCGTTTTTTTGTGTTTTCATGTAATATCTGTTCAAAAGGTTCTTTGATTCAGTGGTTGTTAAAACGTAAAAGTTATTTTCAAGATGCAAGGCCGTGCAAACTGTCACCGGCCAAGTCTGACTGTTTAATGTGTTTGCCCTCATGCCGTCAGGAGCGACAGCGACACTCTCCAGACCTCCGCCAGGTCTTCCCTCGGAGATCGGTCTTCCCATCGCAAAAGTATTGTTTTATTGACTTGGCCTCAGCTTGACACTCTGGACTGCGGCGTTTACACAGCTCTCTGCCACACAGGCAGGCAGGCGGCCGCTCTGTTTGGGCTAACTGTGCTAAATCGCCAGCATTTGATTATCTTAGCGACTGCAGCCGTGGCTGAAAACTTGGGGCCTGTAGTAAACACGCAGTTTGGGAATCGATGCAGCTGTTTATGTCTGAGGCTGCTTCATAACAAACACTGACAGCTGCCACCGAGGGGAGCGCAAATCAGCCGCGCGGTCGCGTGTGTTTGTGTGCGTCTGTGGATCTGACCGCAGTACCGGGGGCTGGTTGGTGGAGTTCAGGATGAGGGCCCACAGGTCTGCCCGGAGCCCGGTGGGGCAGCCCTGCCTGCTGTACTGCTGCGCGGCCGCACTGTCCTGGTCCACGACCACTAGACGAAACACAGGGACGAAAAAGTAAGAGAAATGAGAGGGGGGGTGTTCGTGAAATCTGGCATTCACTGTACAGACCATTTTCCCTTCAGGAGATGAGAAGATCAATACCACTCTCACGCCTGTCCATTGAACGTGAAGCCGGATGCCAGGAGCTTTGTTAGCTTAGCATAGCATAAAGACTGAAAACAGGGGGAAACAGCTAGCCTGGCTCTGTCGACCAGACAAAATTATTTTAGTGTTAAATAGATTTTAGCATTCTGCATCATGCCATAGCTGTCACTCACGACCACTGACCACTGCCCAGCAATCTGAAATGTGACCGACGGAGAATCGCTGGCAATGTTTTCATGGCTTTTTGGTAGAATGAGGTTTTGTTTTCTGCGAGAGAAACTGAAATACAACATCTTTCAGCGGACACAAGATCGCGGAGGGCAAAACTCGTTCTTCAATGAAGAGTCACGGCAGGTATTAATCTGAAACGCTGGTGCGTAGGCCTGCACAGACGTTAACACGGGTTCGCAATTTCATTCTATCCCTCTGAAAATGAATAAACATTATTCCCATAATGGCATTTATTACATAACTTTCCACCCCCCAAAAAAACCCACTTCAGCCTCTCCATTCAACCCTAAATCTCTGCTGTGACAGTAGCTGCAACAACAAACGACTCTTGACTTAAGGTGCTGGTCAGTCATAACATAAACCAACGCACTCCTCGACTCTTAAATTTCCTGCTGGAGTGCACTTAACACTTGGCCCGGAGCGCGGCTCAACACAGCGAGGCCAACCGAAGGCCGACATCGTGGGCCGGGAACCTTGTGGCTGTGTATATGAAATACAGCCTGTATTTTTTTTACACTCTCTTGCCGACTGATGTCCGCAATAAGGCCGGTGTTTACGCCAGGGTCACAGCAGGGCAACGAGTCGAAAGTCAAAACGATTACAGCACCTTTTTTCCGTTTACAGTTGATATAAATAGGGTTTTTTGATACAACTCTCCAGGAGAAGACTGTTTAACATAAAAATAAAATCAAAACCTCTAATTGTACAAATATACAACAACAAAACTACAGACGCAGGGCTGCAATTTAGCCTGCTTTTTGGCTGCTTTACTTAATATTGAGTTAAAAATTAAATATTGATCAGAAATTAATAAGTCACGATTTCCTTCATGACTAAAACCAAGGGGATGAGGTGGATATGCAGACCTGGGGACTCTTTTATAAACATGGCGTACGCACAAAACGGGGCTGGAAATGTGCGTACGCCACTTCCCACGCAAAGGTCGTGATCTATAAAAAGCAAAGTTGACGGAAGAATGTGCGCACCGTAAGCAAACTGAACTGAAGTCAGGTTGTAGAAATGACATGTGAGAAGAACGATTATAAGTATTGATGCCTCACGCACAGCGCTCGCTATTTTTTCTCGCTCCGGTGACCAACTCATTTTACTTCCTCAACAGCGACACATAACATTTGCCCCGAGACACTGCAGCATTTATTAACAGACAGACTGAAACCTGCCCTCGGAATTGCGTACAGGTGTGCTTACGCAGGGTTTTATAAGTCTGAATATTTTTTTGTGTACGCCATTTTAGGCTTTCTACGCACAGTTTTATAAATGAGAACCCAGGGCTCCACCACCTAATCAAAAGTCTGCACCAGTGGGACCGACGTGGAGAAGTGGTCAGGTCCTAGAAGTAACTCTGTGTACGACTGAAAAACAAGTTGGAGGCTCAGGTCCTTAATCATTGTGAGCACTAAGGGCCCGGGGTCTGCGGTTGGGTCCAAGCTCGCCACTCTGGAGGAAGTGGCAGAGGACGGGATGGTGGGACAACTACAGACAGTCATGGACCACGCCTCACACCTAAAGAGCACCTGCAGCCACAGACTCATTCCACCTCGCTGTGTCATCCAGGGATACTCATCTACCTCGGCCGGGCCTGGGATTACTGAGCGGGACTAAATTTAATCTCAGCACCTTAAACACTTTGCCCTCAGTACATAGGACTATTATACCACTCTTTCTGTAATCTTATATTTTTTATCAGACTTTGTTTCTTTACTGCACTTTCCTAACTAATTCAGGGCTGTTAACTGTTAACTATTTTTTGTTGTATATCACTGGGTATTTTTGTAGTTTCTTCAACATTCTTGTACTTTCTTTCTCTACTTTCTTTTCTTTGGCGTCTGGTTCTGGCAAGTTTGTTATTTGTTGAGTCCCAAATTTATAAACTAAAATATGAGGATAATAATAACAACATAAAACTCTTTATATAAAGAAATGTAACAATTTCAATTCCAAAAAGCAAACACTTACCTTTCTTCCCAATCTGAACATAGTCGTTTTCAAACAAGTCTGCACAGGGTTTATAAAAAGAAAAAAGAAAGAGAACAAATGTGATTCAGCAGTGATGGTTTGCTTGGAGGCTCAGTTATTCTAATGTTATCTCTTTGATTTTGCAAACACAGAAACGGTAGATAGGTTCTATTTTAAACCCCAAACACCGGACTGCGAGGACGTTGATATCTGAACTAACAGAAACTGTTTGAGGAATCCAAGACAAGCATGTGGCACAGAAGAAGGGAGGACAGGCTGATATGATGCCAGTGCGGTTTATACACCATTAAAATCCAGTCATCGTGAGGTAAACAAGATTTGTTTCAGTAATATTTCTGATAAATCACTGGCAGCAAATGAAACGGGTGAAGGTTTCAGATACTAGCGGGCTGCAGAATAGCTGGCGGAAGCTTCAGGAGTTTTGATGTTGTACATTGCGAGAATACCTGGGTGCATGTGTGCGTGGTCGTCAATCCCCAACTGCCCCGCGGTCAGGTTCAGCTCGCAGAAGGCCCGTCTCTGTGAGAGAAAACAGAAGCAATAAAAACACGTTTACGCAAGTTTCAGATCCATTGTGCACTTCCTGGGGCTTCACGGGATATAGCGCCGTCTGCATTGAACTCCCACTGAGGTCACACCAAGGTCACTAATGGACAAAATGCACCTAATACACGAGCAATAAAAAAGGAGCCAGACGTCCAACGTGGGTCCCTACCAGCTGTGGGACGTCTCTGACATTGAGGGGAACCTGGATGAGGCCCCAGTGGCTCCTGGCGCTGACATCCTCACTGCTGTCGTGGTTGGGGTTCCTCAGACTGACTAACACCTGCGCAGAAAGCGTTGATGAAAGCATTACCGAGCCAAATTCTCTCCCTCAAGCTGTCGAGTGAGCAGTAAAAGAACCGTCTTACCTCCAGAAAGTCTTTGGGGGCGTAGACGGGCCGGAAGCGGCTCAAATCTGCAGAGAGACGCAAACACTGTAAAACAGTGGATCTCAAAATTCTTTCGGGCATTTTAGGAAAAAAGCCCAGAGCATACTAGAAGATCATCTCACCCTTGACACTCTCTGTTTGAGCGTTTCAGGACAATCAAAACACGAACAAAAACATTAAGAAACAGTTTTTTATCAAAAGGCCATAACTGCACTTAACTTTGCAATATTACAGATGAATCGGGCAGTGTCTTGTATGTGTGGATATGTTTTTTAGAATATCCTTCTCTTTTTATATATTATCATGGTGACTTTTACAGGCTCTTTTATATATTTATTTAACTGTTTTGCACTTTTTATGATGTTTGCACTGATGTTTGGACTGCATCCAATTTCCGTGCAATAACAATAAAGACTCTATTCTGTTCAGAAGCCAAAAAGGTTCACTCCCCTCCCCGCAAATCTGTAAACGATGAGAGCAACTAACATAAAAGTAGATTTTTTGTCAAAATAATGTTTAAAATATATAAACTGCATAATCTTGCTCATGTATTTTCCCTATACAAGTCATATTCATTCAGCTTAGTCTCCACTTTTTTTTATTTCACTCCCAACCCCCCCACCCTCTCTCCCCCAGCAGTGGCTCTATGCCACTAACACTCCTCCAGCCGACTAATGTACACAATGTTCACGTACGCAAACTTAAAAAAAAACGTGTTTTAGAGTCTGTTAAACCTAGACTACACAAACGCATCCAGCCGCGAAGTTTCACTTCGTCAACTTGAAACTCGAATATACTTCTGAATGTGTCTGCGGCAGTTGCCTTCAGCCGGCAGGCCCCTCACTTCAAAAAGTCAAAAGGACAGAGACGGGACAGCTGAGGCAAAAAAAAAAATAAAGCGGGAATTCCATCTGCCGTCGGTGCAGCGCGGCAGCGAGAGTCGAACAGCCGCGTCGTCCCCAGAGCGAGGGCGTTATCGCTGCTCCGTCCAAGGAGTCTGGACAGCTTCTGTGTTCACAGAGCAAAGTGTTTACAGCCGGCGGACAGCGCACAGCCCTGAATGTTATTATACGCCGCCGTCCTTTGATAGCACTGCAATGACACAAGAATGCCATGTCCTTTGTTCGTGTGCTGGCTCGAAGTGCAAGAGAGCGGTTCATTGAGAGTCGATGACTAAAGGAAGTAAGATATTAGTATATACGACATACTCCCCTTTTAAAGTCTACTTTTAAAATATTAAAAATACACATTAGCCAGAATAAAACATCTCTGTGTCCAAGTGCTGGTTTTTTTTTCCTTCCCAAGATTTTATTCTCGCCAAAGCGGGCGCGATTCGAAGCCGCGTCTGAGCGGCTGTAAACTCCATTATCTACTTTTCAGGTGATGCAGAGTGAGAAGCTCTTTAAGTGGAAAAACCTCCCAGGATAAAATACAGGCCGCGAACGTAGACACGGAAGCTGGCAGATCCCATACAGAGATGTGTTAAGCCGCCGCCGTTGAGTACACCGGGTGTCTGAGTGATGCCGCAGTTTGCGCCACACATCAACACTAATCTTTCATAAAAGCCGGATTGCTCTGGGGCCAAGGCCCCTGGGTAATGTCTCCACAGACCTGGTTCGTCTGTACCCATCTCGTTCCATTTGTTTGTGAGCTCCTTCTGCTCTGCCGCGGGCCTCTGTGGAGGAGAGAGGTGGGTTTCAAACAAACAAACAAACAGGAAACACACAAATCCGATCTCTGGTCGTAAATACAATCACTGTACACAGAAAAGGACAATACTGATTTAAAAAAAACTGTAACACTGCTTGTTTATTATCAAGTATTACTGTACTGGGTTTATGTCGCTCTTGGCTACTGTCAAACGCTGCAACAGTTCAGAGGGCAGACAGGTCAGACAGCTGTACGTCACCAAAGAATCCTGACTTAATTATGTAATGATGATTGACAATATTTGAGCTACCATGCGGGCCAGGGGCACTCCCAGTTCGGTGCTCATGCTGTTCAGGCTTTTGAGGACACGCTTCTCCCAGCTGGCCTGTGTGAGGGAGCACACACACACACACATATTCGGATACTGTGTTACAAAAAAGGCTGACTGATTCGCAAGGCCACGTCTCTCTGACTTCAGCAGACAAAAAAAATAAATAAAAGACGAGAGTCAGGGAAGTAGAAAGAGATGCGAGTGCGGGCGTGACGGCGATGAGATGAGACAGACTGACCTGGGCCTTGCGCATGTAGGCCAGCGGCTCTTTGAGATGCTCCGGAGGAGCGGCGGGGTGGCTCGGGGGCGGCTGGCTGGAATAGGCAAAACACAACACGTGCGGGTTTGAGGAGCGTTACAGTGCAATGGACGAGTAAACACATAAAAATGCCACAGTGTTTTTGCCAGTTAAGACTGACGGATCTGTGGGACCCGAGCCAACGCGGACGCAAAAACAGCTAGTTCTCGAAAAAACAGATAAGTGCTTAAAAGAAGTAGGTTGTCAAACAAAAAAGACAAATGAAATGTTCAGATTCTTTTTGAAAAACAAAGCCACCATTAGTGCCCCCTGCACCTTGAGCACATGTGCTCCGGGCTCCATATTGAATGACTCAGCATCTCAGCGCATTAAACAAAAGTTCAACCTAACCTAAACACCTATAAGAGCACAACGTGGGCTGACTGATGGCAAAAAGGAGGGGGGGCCATTAGTCAACGTTAAATGTCGTTCCTCTTAGCGGCAGAGCACGAAGCGTTCCCATGTTCCAGTCAGACGTTACAGTCGAGGAGCTGTTGAGTGGGAGAACAAAGAGTTTTTCTTTTTTTTTCATTCGAATAAAGATAATGACTTGAAAAGGACACGTAAATCTGAAATTTTAACGGCGCAATTATCCATGATTTAAGATAAAGCCTCTTGACAGCCTCAGCTTTTTTTTTTTGTTAAAAGTCGGGAGTAAAAAGTAAAATTGTGTCAGAAGTTGATGACCCTGAATAATCATGAGAGAGGAAGACAAGACTGAATTCAGCGCTGCAGGAGGCAGAGCAGCAGGTTGGACCTGTGCTGCCGACGTCCCTCTGTTTAAAACACCTGCTTTGCATAATGCCGCCGTGTGTCCCGGGGAACGGTTGACTTGAGTTATTCATAAAACCAAACACTCTACTTACAGTACTACACGCAAACTGCGAGTGTACCTCGTCTGTGATACGTACAGAACGGTTTGTTTGAATCTTACACACACACACACACGTCACAGACAAGCAGTGTAAACAATTTACAATATGCAAAAAATATTATGTTTTACTTGAAAAAGATAAAGGATAAAATGCTTTCAGAAGTAGAATTCAGTTTGATATTCAGCTACAGAGTAGAGCTGCAGCAGTTAACCGATCAGTAATCGACTGCTAAATTAATCAGCAACTACTTAGATAATCGATTAATCGGTTCAAGACGTTTTTATGAAGAAGAAAAAAGGCAAAATTCTCGGATTTCTGCTTCTTAAATATGAATATTTTCTGGTTTCTTTGCTCCTCTATGACAGTAAACCTAATAGAGCTGCAAAAGTTAATCAAATAATCGATTAGTTATCGATGACTAAATTAATCGGCAACTATTTTGATAATCGATTAATCGGTTCATGTAGTTTTTATGAAAACAAAAGTCAAAATTCTCTGATTTCAGCTATGAAATGTGACTATTTTCTGATTTCTTTGCTCCTCTATGGCAGTAAACTGAATATCTTTGGTGTGTGGACAAAACCAAAACAAACAAAAATCAATCTTGCTGGTTTGGGAAACACAATATTCATTTTTCACCATTTTATGGACCAAACATCTAATCGATTGTGAAACGTGTGGGTGGGTGCATAATGCTTTACATCTACAGTACTGTATGTGCCTCAATTGGATTAAATACTATTGAAAGGAAGGAAAATGAGCAGAAAAGTGTTGGAGAGAAGAGAGAGCGGCGCGGCGCTGGTGAGTAGGACGCTGTCGTTTCCCCCCGAGGGAAGAATTCAGAATATTCACTTTCTTTTTGTGCAATTAAAACAATCTATGAACTCAACCTAAAAAAAACATCTAACACGACCCAGACTAGTGTCTCGACACTGTATAACTGAAATAACCGCGTGTGGCTTCTCCCCTAACGCTCCACAATTATGAAATATTAAGAATTTATTTATTTATTTTTTTTAAAACAGCATGGTCACATCTGAACTGAAAACCTAACGGGTAAGAGCTAAGTGTGTGTGCACACGAGTGAGTGTGTGTGTGTGTGTGTGTGTGTGTGTGTGTGTGTGTGTGTGTGTGTGTACATGACTGGACATAACTTACACATGCAGCTCCCTGTACACGGAATTCTGCAGCTTCCTCTCCCAGCCTGCAGAACAACGACACACAGTTATCACCAGCACACAGACAGAATAATCATCATCATAATCATAACAATCACAATCACCATCATAATAATAACAGGTCAGTGGTTATCTCTTTACTGTGAGGAGGGGGCTGGTTACAGAAGAAGCTAACGCTGTGACACGAATGAGTGACGGACCTGCTGTTTTGAGGAAACTGCGGACGTCCTCTTTGAGAGAGTCCAGCTTTATCTCGGGCTGATGTAAACACTCCTGGGCAAAGGGAGGAGGCGGACATTTTAATTTTCTACTACAGCGTTTACAAGTCAAAGCAACACGTATCCAGCAGGGCAGGGACCGGGGCGGCTCGTTAGCAACATGCTAACGCCCACGACTCACTTTCGCTTGTCTCTCTATCTGCGAGTGCAGGTGGCTGCCCTTGAGCCGCTGCACGACGTGAGCGACGCTCAGCGACAACTCGCTGCCCTCGTCCATCGTCCAGCAGCCGAACAGTTCTCCGTTCAGTTCACTTGTTTCCGTTCTCAAACAGTTCAGGTGGCGGTGGCGGCGACGTCGTCGGCGGCGGCGGCGGCAGCCTCCTCCACTACCACTGGGTTACTTAGCAACAGTAGATGAGCGCGCGGGGGGGAAACAAACACTCGGCACCTCAGTTCCGGGGTGAAAATCAGTTCCGGTAAAAAAAAAATATATATATATATATATCAAAATGTGATAGTTTTAGATTTCTTCTTAAATAATAATAATAATAATAATATTTAATTCCACATGGTAATAAGGTAGATGTGTTTTTTTGTTAAAATGCATACATTTCTCTCCTAATATCCTAGTGCGCATGTCACAAATATTCACCTTTATTCGTGCAGTAGGTTATTTGCTCGCAAGCCATGTTTCGCCAATTCTGGATTGTTGTAAAATCTATTTGGGGCAAAAAAAAACACGAAATATGAAAAAGAAGAATTCGGAAAGAAATTCAAAAATTCATGGGTGAAAAGTGATGGGATTCAACAAAGGACCCTTCATTAAAGTACTGTGTTTAAGCGCAGCATTATGACACGTCTGCTGTACTCTGTTTGATAAATACATCTGCTCCTCTGTCTCCTCTATTTAGTTCACCGGACAGCAAGAGAAATGTGATCAGATTATTTGATGGATTGTTTTGGATTAAACGACACAACGTTGTATAAAGCAGAAAGTCAAATGCTGCTCACATATCTGTGAATCAGTGTCAACAATTTATGTCATAATAATAAGATTAATAATAACAAAATGTTACTTTCCTTCATGGTAATTGTATGCATAATTTGTAGCTTTTAATTTTGCTTGAGTCTTCCAGGATATTTTGTATATAGTTTATTTTTTTCGATCCTTTCCCTTCACATCCTGGCACACAAGCTGTCACGGGTGATCTATTAGTTTCACACCTGCTTTATGTGGACTAATACTTTTTGCAATGTGATGTATAAGGGAAAAATCCCAAAACTGGAAACAAAACAAATAACTTAAACATTTCCTTCAAGGTCACACGCGCTCAAAAGGCTCATGGGAGCTATATATTTAATGTCACACGAGGTGTGTCTGTTTTCAGGTTTTTTTACTTCAATACCAGAAAAAAATACTTTTGGGCTGAACAGAGTTAGTTTTGTAAGGACTGGAGAAGAAGCCTCTTATAGGAATAGCCCATAATCATAAGAATAACCCCAAAAATTGGCCGCCTAACGCCCACATCTCCATTAGCGCATTGGTTTATTTAAATTGAAAAAAAGAACGAATAAAAGTGAGGTGCAGACAAGTGGGGGGTGGAGCACAGAAGACTGTGACCCGTCCACATGTTGCCAGTGGCTGCAGACGCTGAGCACTGAACACTGGAGCGCAGCGCAGCGCAGCGCAGCGCACCGGACCGAGAGCGCACGGGAACTTGGAGACGAATAGGCTGCAGCTGAAATACTAATCTCTTTAGCCCCATGTTCTAATCATTTCTTCCTTCCCAATTGTTTTTTCTTCTTCTTCTCCTAATCGACTCAATTTACAGTTTTGACATGCTCTGTCCTTTGGGGGCATTTTCGTTGGCTGGCAAGAGCCGGACAGATGCGGCGCGTATGACTTAAGGCGACAGGAGAGAGAGAGAGAGAGAGAGAGAGAGAGAGAGAGAGAGAGAGAGAGAGAGATGGAGACGTTCACGATACACGACATGCTCATGAACTCCACGGACCTCAACAAGATCCTGTGCAATTTCGGGATCAAGAACATTTCGGAGTGCGAGGTCGAACTGGAGCCCTCGCCCGAACACAAAGGTACAGTGGATTCATTATTATTAGTAGGAGTAGTAGTAGAAGTGTGTCACACTGCTATAAAGCGTCCTGTCCAAATTGTGACCAGATATTTAGTGGGGGGGGGGTTTGGTACTAAAATTCCAGCATTTTTTGCAAAGAGAGTGAGTAATGTGGTTTGTTTTTTTTTTGACCCAGTGCGCATTACGCATATGGCTCAGCTCCTCCGTGAAGTTAATTCTACTTCTGTCGTGTGCCATGTTGTCACTGCACACTACAGTTGTGCCAGTGTCAAGCGCACAGAGCTGCCGTCACACATGGCCACAAAATAGAGGATATCACGAGTTTTGTACAGCTCTTTAGAACCAAAGAGAAGGATACAACAGTCGACGAAATCCCACCCATTCTTACTGTAGTGACATTAAGAGTCTGCACACTCCCTTAAGCATCTGCAACTTCAGCTGGCTCATGGGAGATGTGCGTGAATGTGGAGGCTGCGTGCCAGAAAGCGCGAGGGGAACGGATGAGTCAGAGGGAATATTCAGGTCACGTTTTGAGAATGACACAGAGTTTATGTGAGTGTGTCCGTGTGCTCTTGCCTCCTCCTCCTCCTCCCAGACATCAACCAGACAGTGCGGATCGTCCTCTACAGCCTCATCTTCCTCCTCAGCGTGCTGGGCAACAGCCTCATCATCGCCGTGCTGGTGCGGAACCGGCGCATGCGCACCGTCACCAACCTCTTCCTGCTGTCGCTGGCCGTCAGCGACCTGATGGTGTCCCTGGTGTGCGTGCCCTTCACCCTCATCCCCAACCTCATGAGGGACTTCGTCTTTGGCACCGGCATGTGCAAGCTGGTCATGTACTTCATGGGTGAGAGGGGATTTAGGGTGTTGCAGTGCACTCAAGACAGTTTGAGGAAAGTTTGGAAATCTGCAGTCCTTTCTATTCAGGTCCGATAACTTTTGCCCAATTTGCTCGAGTTAAACGTCTCCCACTCTTTCCCCTGGTTGGTCTTCATTTCAAACCCATTCCCACCTCCTAATCCCTCTATCTTTCCCCTCTGCAAAATGCTTCATCTCTCTATGACCCGTGCTGAATTCTTATCATAACCTCTATGGGTTATAGTGTGATGGCACTAGGTTCATTTCCCTGGATGTCTACGGTTTCCTGTTGCTCTAATGCGATGAGCTGCCAAATGAGCTAAAACATGTTGACAGGAAAGTGCTGAGGCCATATTTTTGCAGAAGCCGCCGTTCTCTTTTCCCTGCTGCAACATTTAGGATTTTCTTTTTCCCCCGTGTGCAACCGAGGCTGAAGACTCCTCGGGGTTGTCAAAGAATCACAGCGACATTTTTTAAGTCCCGGGCAAAATGATGGATGGTGCGGAAAAAACATCCAGCCACAACCCAAATGCCACAGGTGTGAATGCCACGGTTAGGAAAACAACACCTGGATATTAATGCAGACTGAAGGCACCTTAAATCTGATTTGGGATCAATCACGTCAATGGTTTTTCTTGAAATTGCATCTTTAAGCTTCACTGTGCAGAAGGAAATTCTCTGAATTATCTCATTTTAAGAATTGTATGTACAAATAGGTCTTCGTGGCATGTAGCGACAAGTGTGAGATGTGGAATAATGTAATCTTTGGATAGCAAAAGAGTCTGGCTATTTCAGTGGGTATGGAAGAGATGCAATTTTAACAATTTGACCTCAATTTGTTTGCAGGATAACTCAAAAGGTTATGGAGGAATTTGCATGAAAATATTCATCAGACATTGGGCTCTCTGCGCTCTCGGAGTGCTCTTGTTAACGTCGTCATTCAACTGTTTAAAAAAAAAACAACCCAGAGGCAAACTCCAGGGGATCTTTTTAAAATGCCGCACCTGAATATACAAGTGCTCGGCACAGTCTGACCTGCTCCTCCGAAGCGCTTTCCTTCCTTTAAAAAAATAGGCTGCAGACTTATTGTAGACAATATTTAGCTGCGTAGCAGAAATCAGATTTCTGAAACACGGTTTCAGCACAGTTTGACGTTTTAGCCAAGTCTGAAGTAAACCGGGCTCTTAACAAGAGGCAGCTTCGTGCCCCACAGAAGCTGATTTAAAAAAAAAAAAAAAAAAATCCTATCCTTGGGTTTGTTTGAAAGGTCAAAGGTCAAAGGTGAGAGGATAATCTGCTCCATAGACCGCAAAGCCGCCAGAGGCAAACCATGTGATTTGTGATATTGAGCCTTTAAATCAAATACATTGCAGGAGAGTTATGTGTTAGTGGCAGTGGACCTTTTCTTTTCTTTTTTCACCAGCAAAGCTAAACTACCGCACCAATTTCTTTTTAAATCATTTTCAAATGAATCCTTTGAACATTCAATATCTGGGGCGACAGACTAAAACAAAACAAACAGCGAAATCATGTTGGATGTGAAAAATGAATGCCACAATGAAACAGAAAAACAATCCGTCCACTTATGGAAGGAATAAATGATCATCTTTCGGTCGTCATATGATTATTGTGTTCCACTTAGTTTCTTTGTTTCATTTGTTTGTATTAGGCTTCGGAGGAGATGATTCAATCGGATCAAGGCCCCTGGCTTTATTCTCCCCAGGTCTCTTCCTCTCGCTCCCAGATTTTCTAAATAAAGTGCAGTCCTTACGGACGCACGCACCTTTTGCTTATATTTCACCTTCATTCAATTACAACTCCGCTGGGTGATTTGATTTTCTCTTTTTTTCCTCCCTCACTTCCCGTCGCTCCTTTCAGCCGTTCGATGGCATCAGGGCGCTCGCCGCCCCCCAGGGTTATCACCTCGTCTGTCCATGTGTCCATCTGTGTCTGCGTCGCTGCTCTACACAGCGGTAACAATAAATGTATTTATGGCCGGTCTTGCTGTTGTCACGCCGTGTGCTAATGATGTCGTGGTAACGGACGGTGCAGGATGCGCTCGGTGTCAACGCTCACTGCGGTCACAATCTGAGGTGACCAAACAGCAACGGGGCCGCGGCATCGCAAGGGGGCCAACAGGGGACACGCTGACACTTTGTGAGGACGCTGACCGCTCGGGCTCATTTGCAGGGCGTGATGATAGTAATATATATATTATGATACCTGATTAATGCGAATATAGTCTTGGTGCTAACTCCACTCTCAGCTCTTTTTTGTTTAATCTGAGAAGAAGGCGGCGGGATGCAAGTCAGTTTAGCTCAGCATTGAAAAAAGTGGAAACTGTCCAAAGCGGCACCTGAAGCTCAATACTCGACATGTCATACGTTTTGTTTGATTGACAGCGAATCCATTTTTCTTCCCCCCCCCCCCCCCCCCACGACTCGTTATGTGCAGGCGTCTCGGTGAGCATTTCCACCTTCAACCTGGTGGCCATCTCCCTGGAGCGCTACAGCGCCATCTGCAACCCGCTGACGTCCCGTGCGTGGCAGACCAAGTCCCACGCCGCCAAGGTCATCACTGCCACGTGGGTGGCCTCCTTCATCCTGATGCTGCCCTACCCCATCTCCAGCGCCCTCAAGCCCTTCACCCGGCTCAACAACAGCACGGGGCACATGTGCCGCCTGGTGTGGCCCAACGACATCATCCAGCAGTCCTGGTGAGGAGAACAGGCGCACCGGTGGTCTCCGACGGTCCCGCCATTGATTTGTTTGGCCCTGGTGCTGCCGGGGAGAGACAAGCCCACCGATTTTTTCATCTCCTCTGATAAAAGTCAAGCATTTTTTTGCCTGTGTTGATTCAAAATGAATGTCGGTTTGCCTCCCCCTCGTCGCAGGTACGTGTCGCTGTTGCTGCTGCTCTTCCTGATTCCCGGGATCGTCATGATGACGGCCTACGGACTCATCTCCATGGAGCTCTACAGGGGCATCAGGTTCGAGCTGTCCAGCCGGAAATCCAGCAGAGGTGAGGAAGTGAGGCACAGCAAATGATCCCACGCCAAAAATTGTTCCCTTTTAAATGAATCACTCTGTATTTTTTTCTTAATGTCGACATATTCCACACCAAAAAAAAAATACCGGACACGGTAAACCAAGTACCCTCAGTACTCACCGACCTCTCCACCATGTCTGTGACTCTCGGCCCCCGGAGCCCATTCATTCCTCACGCAGATGTAAATCTTAAACAAAAAACAATTTGTTTTAGAGATAGACTCGCAATAAAGTTCTTAGATTTTTGACGATGAAACAAATACAAAACATCACCAGGTTATATTCTTAGAGTTTGACCTATGGTATTCATGAGATTATCTTTTTTTTTTCTTACATAAAACATCCCTGGCTTTTGGATGTCCCCCCTCCCTCGATCTTGAGTGACGAGCCCCCAACCTTTATAGCAAAAGGGGGCTTTGCTCCCCGCATTTATTACGCCGCCGATCAAATGGCACGGCCAACATCTTCACTCTTTCCTCTTCACTCTGTGCACCGCGACAGACAGGCAATGCAGCACCAGCAGCGGCAGCATCAAGCCCGGCGACAGCGACGGCTGTTACATGCTGCCGTCGAAGAGGAAGAGCGTCACGCTGGGCGCGGGCAACGCCGCCGGCGCCGGCAGCAAGCCCGTGGCGTTGGGCCGCGTGTGCGGCAGCAGCTCCACCGCCAACCTGATGGCCAAGAAGCGCGTGATCCGCATGCTGCTGGTCATCGTCTTCCTCTTCTTCCTGTGCTGGACCCCCGTGTTCGTGGTGAACGCGTGGCAGGCCTTCGACCGGCGCTCGGCCTACCGCCTGACCGGCGCGCCCATCTCCTTCATCCACCTGCTGTCCTACACCTCGGCCTGCGTCAACCCCATCATCTACTGTTTCATGAACAGGCGCTTCCGCCAGGGCATGCTGGCCACCTTCAGCTGCTGCGTCTGCTTCCGCAAGAGCGGCCCGGGGGGGTCGGCCGGCAGCGCCCCGGCGGACGCGGGCAGAGCGAGGGCGGCGCCCGCGTCCCCCGAGCAGAATGGTCACACCCCGCCGAGCGGAGCCAACACGCGCTTCACCTACACCGGCATCCGCGCGGCAGCCTGGAGCGAGCTGACCTAAACTGGACTGGTGTGTGTGTGTGTGTGTGTGTGTGTGTGTGTGTGTGTGTGTGTGTGTGTGTGTGTGTGTGTGTGTGTGTGTGTGTGTGTGTGTGTGTGTGTGTGTGTGTGTGTGTGTGTGTGTGTGTGTGTGTGTGTGTGTGAGAGGACCGGCCCGAGTTCAAACACTTGTAGGAAATCTGTGGTGTGTTGCTTTGAACGTTTGCCCTCAAAGTGCTTGTAGGACTAGTGCATGAGCAGCCATGTCGCTTCAGCTATAACATGACACGCGGGGAACAATAGTTCAAGCCCGCGGAGCAATAGGGCGGCGCACAGTACGTCCAGTGTCCGGGGTTCGCCAAGTGATGCCTGATACCTCCAAAAGGCCCCTAGCGGCCCCTGGCCTGATGTAGAGAGGGAGTGATGAGGCAGAAGAGCAATTGACGTAGTTGACACACTCTCTTTGAACACGCTGTAGCTGTAGCTCTGCCTCGGCCTCCTGTAACCGTACAGCGATCAAACAGCCTCTCTACTCTTTCCATATCGTTGCGTTGAAATTGTCTTTGACCCACAAACCCTGTGCCCATAAAGAAAAAGAAAAAGAAAAATGAAAACGAAAAACATTTTTGAAACAAAGGTTTTGTAACTCGGGACGTTGTTTCCGGTAAGACACAAAAAAGCCGATATGGACACAGGTATATCCTCCAAGGATGGCGAGGATGAACTTCTGTAACACTCAACTTTGAACTGTGCAAACTCCAGCTACTGATGAAGATCATGTGACATGATCAAAAGGCCCCCACCCCCCCCAAAAACAAACGCTTCTTACTCTCACTACTTACTCTTGTGCCGTTTCCAAGGTCAAGATGCAGCCTTAACGGAGCCCTCTGTAGTTTCCTGTGAAAAAAAGACAAAAGAAAAGTTATGTTTACACGTAGCGTTCCCCTCCAAACCTACATGACAGAATCTGTCGAATGTACTTTCCGCTCTCATCAAAACAAAGCCAGTATTTTCGAGGGCGGCATTATTCACGTCATGTTGTACGGGACCTAGCACCACACTTACCGTAACCCGTGGCTCCAAAGTGCTCCCAAGGTCAAAGACAGGGTCGACACTGAGTGAACCTCTGAAAGGAACAGGGCTTGATGCAGTAGGGAAATGTTCATCATCTGAGAAAACTGATGCCGGGACCATGTCGTGATGCGTTTGACACGAGGCGCTAATGGAGCCGACAGCAATTGAAAAAATATATATATATTTGATTCCGTTTGTGCACTATGGTGGGCTAAGCCAATGACCCCAAATTCCCAAGAGAACCAATTCCTTTTGCACTCATGGATCACAAATATTTGACTGTCTGTATACATAAAAAAAAAGAAAAGATGTGAACAAAAATATAATCATCAAAACTAAACAGGCTTTCATTGAGTCATTTGCGGCGGCGGCAGCTGCCTGTCACGCCGCCATGTAATTCATAACCCCCCCCCGAGCGCACAAACTGTTCCACCGCCTCATCCTTGACCCCCCGGCTTGTTTGTTTGTGTGCTATGGGAACTGGAGCGGCCTTATCGTTTTTGTGGGACCTTAAACACCTGCACCCCCTCCCTCCCTCCCGCCCTCCCTCGGCCCCCCAAGTTTTCCTCAACGACAACAACAACTGCCCACGTTCACCCACCCGATGAGTCATAATGTCAAATATAGAGCAGCGTAAATGTAGCAACTGGCGACCGTTTTTGTTTATTTGCATCGATATATCATAACAATTATTGTTAGGTAAATGTATACTTTACGGTTTGATGCGTCGATGGGAAAAAAAACGCAGGAATTCCAAGTGTTATGTTTCACTGCATGATAATGTGCCTATTTTAAACTGCGGTCCTGTTAAACCTGTGGGTCTATAGATGAATGTAAAAAAACAAAAAAAAACATAACCCCATTGATTTCTTTTTTTTGTTTTAAGTGGTTGTGCGTCTGAAAGCAGTTCTGGGGATGGGATTGTGTTCGCACGCAAGGAAAACCTTTGAATGAGCAACGTGCGGTTGACCATATAAAGAGCTCGAATGCCCAGTGTGCGACTGCGTCTGCCACGGACTCGGGGGCAGAGCGACTCGGAGCTTTTAACGGCTTTAATAAAAGTGGATCTGAAAGGACAGAGGGCATTAGGGCCCAGACAAGTGGCGGCAACGAAAAGGGGGGGGGTGAATCTGCCGGGACTTCTTCCCAGGGATAAGAGCTCCATTTGGGCTCGGTGGAGGCCCCAAGCCCCCGCGGCCACTGGGAAATGTTTACCTGTCACTGGGAGGACAAAATGTTTCTGCGTTACACAAGAGGAGGAGACCTGGGTTATTCATTTGTGATCTTTTCTGCTTCGTTATTTGGGAGTTTAAGTGTAACCCCCCCCCCCAAAAAAAAACGTACCTTGCTTAAAAGCTTCTGTTGACAATTAAAAAAACATACACAAAGCCTGATTTTATATCACTTTTTTTTTTTATTTCTCATTTTTATGCCAATATTGCAAGTTTATTTTTTTCTCCACGTTTTTTGAAATTTTTACTTCTTTTAATGACATACAGATTTTTTGGAGCATGATCTGGCGCTGCAATATGTACAAAAACAAACTAACGTATGTTATTTAAAAAAAAAACAACAACAAAAAAGAAAACAACAACAACAACAAAAAAAAGACCGTCCCCCTGTTTTGACGTTATTGCTAAAATGTTACAAACGGCACAGGTTTTTTCTACCAATCAGCAACCCTTTGAGCACTGAGTATACTACCACAATGACACCTCGGCTTACCACTTACTAGAATAATACACAGATACAGTGAGTGAAAGATAGTGAACGGACGTGGCGGGGAAGGAAGAGAAGAGGGGGAGGAGAGGGGGGGAGATGAAAACGAAAAGAGTGATCCGACTGCAGCGAAAGCTAAGCGTGACGGGCCGCGTGATGAAACGGAGGGAAAAGGGAAAGGGTGGGGGCACGTGCACGAACGTGAGGATGAAAATGTGCGTGAGGAAGGGAAAGAAAGGTCCGCGCTCTGCAGTGCAAACAGCCAAAGGAGTCTGAAGGAGAAGTAAGGCTGAGTGCGACAGAGGTCGGGCTCCACACTCCACAGAATCTTTTTTTTCCCGTTGTTTGTTTTTCGTCGAAAGAAGTTCGTTTTTTTTTTTAAAGCTGCCTCTCACTCTGCCCTGTTCCGTTTAGCAGTGCATGAAAACTACATTATAAAAAAGACATTTGGCATATTAGAGGGTACATACACATTGTTCAGAGCTCATTATAAAAAAAGAAAACAAGAACAGCTGCTTTTGGAAGAGTAAAACAATTATGACCAGACACACGCACGCACGCACACACAGAGAGAAAGACACCGGTTAAGATATTTTTGTAAAAAAGAAAATGCTTCATGAGACAGCAATTATTCTACACCCCCCCCCCCCCCCCCCCTCTGAAAGCTTTTGTCGCCGGGTTAATACAGCGTGTGTTTGAAGAAGGCGTGTCACTTTTTTCTATTTTTTTTTCATTGACCCCTTTTTGACAGTTCGTCATCAAGTTATTCCGCATCCTCCCGAAGTCTCGTTAAACTCCGGATGTTTCAAGAGAAAGAAAAATTTAAACTGTGTTAAAAAAAACAGCTCGGATTGTCAAGGCGACACATTTTGAACATCTAAAAAAAAAAAAAAAGAGAGAGAGAAAGAAGCAATGCATCACCCCCTTTTTATTAGCTTGAGTTAATGTGACAAAGCCGCTCTGCTCAGATTTCGCGTGAGGAGATGGGGAGAGGTGAGGAGATGAGGAGGGGGCCGGGGGGGTTCGGTTCGCCTGAAGGAGGCCACTCAGCATGTAAACAAAAGCCCAAAAATATCCAAGCTTGTGGGGCAGGAGGGGGCACGGGGCAGGGGGGGTGATGCTAATGCAGAGGCCATGTTTAAAAACTCAGGAGCTAGTAGACATTAGAAAAAACACCCGAGTTTTAAAAAGAATCTACAGTTAAGTTGTCGTGATCCAGCAGAGTAAAGGGCTCGGGGGGGAGGGGGCGGACCTGCAGCTCGTCACGAGAGTTTGGCAAAGGAGAAGCGCAAGAAACCCCCCCCCCCCGATGCTACACTTCCACTGCAGCACCGGCCCCTTTGTCGATTGCCGGACCGAACAGGAAGTGGCCTCCTTATTTTAAAAGTCAGAGAAAATACTAAACTCACTCCCAGGCCAACCTAGGCAGCACAGGCTAATAATGCACTTTTCATCTTTTTTTTTTTTCTTTTCTTTTCTTTTGACATAAGACAAAGGGAGACTTTGTACCAATAATTTAAAAAATATCAATATTACAATATAAAACATTTTACATTAACGACGGACAGGTGGGACAATGGGTGGCGAAATTTGGGGCATAACTTAAAATTTATTTTTATTTTTTACATTGAAGGGGGGGGGGGGGGTGCAAGAGAATCCTTTTTTGTTCCTATTTCAAGGTTTTGTTTTGTAAGAATAAAATTCTGAAATACTTCATTAAGCAGACATTCAAGTTACAGTATCGTTGTTGTTGTTCTTTTTGTTTGTTTGTCATTTTTTCCCCGGAAGTGTACAGTTGTACTGTAAAACTAAAAAGACCAAGATCAAGTATTGCCTTTGAACGTTCAAATCCACAATCGCCAGACATTTTTTGGATTCAGGCGGAAGACGAGAAAAATCCAAGTTCGCTTTTCTTTTTTGGAGAGCAGTTTTGAAATGGATCGAGTCTGACTCAATATATCCATTACAGCGACTACAAACGACACACACACACACACACACACACACACACACACACACACACACACACACACACACACACACACACACACACACACACACACACACACACACACACACACACACACACACACACACACACACACACACACACACACACACACACACACACACAGAGATACATTTGCTGGCTGGTGAAGTAGTGCTCAGGCGGACAAAAACGATGAAATGACCTGTACAATATTGCTGTTATGTTTGGAAAATGCACATCTTCAAATCACACACATTTAGAAGGCCTTTACGCGGTCGCCGTCAACAACACGGATGAGTGCAACTACTCGGACAGTGAGTCTCTAATGTACATGCGCTCGTTTTTTCTGCGACGAGAGAATAAAACCACAGGAGGTTTCTTTGAAAAAGAAAAAAGAAAGAAAAGAAGAGGAAGGCTGGAAGGAGCTTTAACAAGCGCTCGTGAGACATTGTACCAAAAGTGAGAAGGTGCCGCAGCAGGAGAATAAAAAACGGGGGTTATTGTACTTGTACACCACAGAGGAAGAAGAAGAAAAGAAGAAGGCAGAGAGAATCCTTCAGAAGGCGGCTTTGCTTTGCTTTGCACGACAAAGGTGGTTTCTGGAGCCGCTCGGAAAGAACCACAACAACGGTGATAAGACACGAGGCGTACGCTCGTTATTTTGTTCTAAAAATGCACAGGTTCTTCCCCAAGGTGAGTAAACAGCAGATAAGAAAACAGGTGAAGTATTTTTTTCTTCTTCTTTGTAACTGGAGTTATCAGTAAGGCCACATCAAATTGAAAAGTGTCTCTTTTTTTGTCTTTTTTTTTTTTTTTTTTGAAAATAAAAACAACCCCAACGCTGGAGTTTAAATGCCACCAGAAACTACGGCGACACACCGGACCGCAGCTCTGAGGAGGAAAAACAAGTTTCACCACGTTGTCTGATACAGTGACTGATAAGAGCGACGGGTACAGGATATCAGATATGTGACTGGTAAGAATATACAGTACTAAGGCTATCCTTTGCAAGTCAAAGACGACGCTTATTACATTAGTTTGGAAATGACAAAAAACGTCTTGGTTTTTTCGTAAACCATGGACATCCAGTTTCTTTCTTTCTCTTTTTGTTTTTTTTCTGCAAACGTTGCTCCATGTGAGATGTACTGATGTGTAGATTTCCCCCGAAACGAAAAGGAGACATAGCGCACGTAAGAGTATTGCAGGCAAGGCAGAGGCGTTGCTTAAAGCTTTTCTTTTTAAAGACTTCATAAAAACCAATGATAAAAAATAGGCCCTCTGAGGTTATTCCCCACTTTAAAAAAACAAAACAAAACAAACAAAACCAAAAACTAACAACCAAGACTTCAGATTTTCTTATTCCTTTTTCTCCCGCACCAACAGAAGACGTGAGAATATCGAAAAGAAAGAGTTCAACCCGAAGGCCGGACGACAAAGCAGGCAGTTCGTAGTAAAGGTCGCGCTAACATACAAGGTTTTGGGATTTTGGACCTCGAAAGAAAAAGGGTGAAAAAAACCAACAAAAAGCCCGAGCTCAGAGGAAGAATAGAAACTATTTGGTAACAAAAGTGTACTATATGTTTTAATGCAAAAAAAGGTATGGAGAAAAATGTACCTTTACTAAAGCTTATACAAGATCCTTGGTCCATAAAAACTATGTTATCGCCACGACTTTTTCGGTGTGTCCCCTCTGCATCCTCGCGCCGCTCCCGCCAACAACAATACATCCAGCGCCCCGTTAGGAATCCACAAATTAATGCAAAAAGAAAAGAACAAGGGAATAGTTATAAAACAAGTGGTGGGAGGAACTGATGGGAGGAGGAGGAGGAGCAAGGCAGCGCAAAAAAATATACTTTCCTTTCGAGACATTTTTTTTTCGTGTGTGTGTGTGTGTGGATGTATTGTTGTTGTGGTTTCCGTTCTCGCAGCCGTAGAAAGGTGCTGGTGCTTCTGAGCCTGCAGGAACTTCACTCCAGAAAACACCAGAAGTGGATGGGCAGGTCCCTAAAGTAACCACAGGAGAAGGGGCGAGGGGGGCGTGCCAAGGAGCGCGTTCGCTTATTCCCGTTGGCGGTCAACGTTTGTGATGTCGCTCCTTCTTCCGATTTCCCCGCCCCCCCTTGCGTTTTGCTCCTTTGTCCCACCGATTTTTTTTTGTTCTTTCCATTTCAGCTTCTTTGTATCCAAAAATTAATACGCAGCGCTTAAGAGTGAGTCAGTTTTTTTTTGTTTATTATTTCCCATAGTCTTTATATACCCGCGGAGTATATTTCCTCTCAAGGCATACTGTATTCGGCAGGCCCCCTGTGTGCGTTAGGAGACCACCGCCGCGGCGGCGGAGGATGACGACGTGACGCCGGCGTTGGAGGTGCTGTTGGGGCCGTAGACGCTGCCGGGGCCGGTGTCCTGGCCGCCGCTCAGCAGGCTGGAGTTCCCCACCCGCAGGATGGCGCCGGCGGCGCTGCAGTGCGGCCGCGGCCCGGGCTCCGGCGTGTAGGTGAAGGTCAGTGTGGTGGAGTAGATGATGCCGTCGTTCCGCACCAGCGTGACGGGCACCTGGACGGGCTGCCGCACCCAGCGCCAGCCCTCGCGGAAGGCGGAGATGTCGGGCACCACGCACAGCATGCTCTCCGCACACCTTCAGAGGGGTTCGGGTGGAGGGAGACACGGGAGATACACTCAGGCTTTTCACAAGACTAGAGAAACTTTCCTCCTGCGGTTTTCAACTTGATAAATGATTTTTGGTTTTTTTACCTGGGGGGCGAGGGAAACGAGCTGTGAACGCTGATAAATATAATATTTTTTGGGGGGCTGATGAATGTAAGTTTAGTATTCACTCTGTTCTGTAGCTGCTAAATGTTCCACTCTGTCACTGAAACCTTTTTTACTGCCTCTGGATATTTATTCCAGGAAGGTCAGACTACAGAACCCCAAAACTGGAGAAATGTCAGGGCGCAATTTTCCAGAAGTTTTCTTAAGTTCCTGTCTGAAAAAAACTATTAAAAAAAATTATATGTGAATGCACTCAAATACAACATGGTTAAAAAATTCCCTAGTGAGTAATTCTATTACAATTTCAATGCATATGATAAATTATCTGGAAAATACACGATAAACTGAAAAGTATAAAAACAGCGACTCAAGAGAAGCAGTTTGTCTGTGGTGCCGACCATAAAGTTTACAGGCATCAGAATTGACTTCATGCATTGGGAGACGAGATTCACAGCGTCTGCTGCAGTAAGTCTGACTGAGAAGCATGCTGAAAGCTTTTATCAATGTGGATTTGAATATGAATCACTCATTTCCATTTTAATTAAATTCTTTAAACTTAAAGTGCATAATTGTTTTAGCCTGTACGATCTAATAAATCCTCAAATTAGTTGTATTTGAGGTTTTGAAAGCTAATGGGACAAAAAAACAACTAACAATGGATCTCATTTAGTGCAAGAAATGGAAAAGAAGTAGCCTGGTAAATTACAATGTTCACCTGAACCAGGAGAGAGCGGGGGGAGGATTTATTTAGCCCCAAGCTTTAAATACCCTCTAGATTTAAAAAAATAAAAAATAAAAAATAAAAAAGTAAACCAGAGCGAAGGCACACCTGTACATGGTCTCGGCCTCGACGTCGCCGAACCAGACTCGGAGATTTGGAGTGAAGTTCTGTCCCGTCAGTTCCAACATGGCGACGTCCCCGCCGCCGTTTAGCTGCGGAACAAGGACGATAATGTTTTCAAACTCACCGACGAGAACAACAAAGCTGAAATCTTTTTATTGAATTTATTTCATTTTTGGTCTCTCGTGTGCACCTGTAAGCTCTCGACCACAGGCACGGGGGTGACAGGCGAGTGGACGGGGCCCATGCCCTCGTAGAAAGTGTACTCGGCCTTGTCTGTGCTGATGATTGTCCAGGAGGCGCCATCGTTGATCATCTCCTTGTTTGGTTCTTTTGGGCATGGAGTGGCCTAGCGGGGGGGGGGGGGGGGGGGGGGGGGGGGGTGGTTAGATATGGCAGAGATAACAGCAGACAATTACACACAATCGAGACTACTCTCCTCAGAGCTGCAATCAGATGTTGCTCACTGACTCTGCAATCATCTAAAAAAAAATAATATAGTCAAAAGGCCGGCGGTGAGTGCGACGCACACGGTTCTTCAAAGTACAAGGGCAATTTGTTCTAAAGCACCCACATTACTGTACAAAAAAAAGAAAAATATGAAGGATTGAGCTCAAATTCCCTTTCACTTTCGTCCAATCGAAGGTGCAGAGATCACCGCTGAGGCAATCATCTTCAATCGCGTGTGGAGAGAGTGAGATTCAACTTTGATGTTTTTTGGTTTTTTTCAGACACTGACTTGAAACTGGATGATCCTTTCTTGGGAAAGGCACAGGTACATGCGCTCGGTGTCCTTCAGGTAGAAGGCGCACTTGTGGAGCTGGGAGACGGGGTCATCCGCGTCCAGCAGCGCCGTCTGCTTGTCCACCTTACGGATGATCTGAAGGGGAGAGGTGTGATAAAGTTTCCTTTAAATGTTTCTTATTCACTGGGATCATGTAAAGATGCTGTGCTTTTTTGTTTTTTTACCAGTCTGGGCAGGGCCATGCCGGTGACGGAGCAGACCAGCTTGACCGTCTGGCCGTAGTGGATGTAACCGTCTCTCACAGTGAACTCTTCTCCTTCTGACTCCTCGTCGTCCACTGAAATCAGCGAGACGGAGTCCATACATTCAGACATGTTCCTCACTTTGCTCATGTATGATTTGTGCTTTTTTCTAAATCAACAGCGACAATAACAAGTGTTACGAAGCATAAAACTGTCAGAACGTACACAGGTGGATGTAGAAGGCCCCCCACTGCTGGGAGCTGGCGTGGAAGTTGCCGCCCTCCACGTGTAGGTAGCGCGTGCTGACCGTTTGGGACCGCAGCCGATTGAACAGCGCCACCTTGGTCCCCGACGCGATGCACACTGTGGACAGACATGAGCGAGAAAGAGGGCGGGGGTGAGAATGAAACAGGTCTGAGCAAGAGGAGGAGACGTTCACATTGACCAACACTGCCCTCTAGTGTTTAGAAATAATTAGTACTGAAAATAATTATAACTTATTTGTACATTTATTTATTATTTACATATATACATACATATATTTATTTACATTTATACATTTTAAAAAGTGAGAAATTTGAATAGGGGGATTAGGGATTACATTTTTTATGACTAAAATTGAATAAAATCAAGTATATTAAAAAAAACCTAACAATTGAATACAACATTTTCAAAAGAGTGTTTCTTAGCTAAATAAGTCAGCAATATCAAAAATGTTTTGACTCAATTTTTTGATTAACATTAAGATCGACATGATTTGACTTTCGGACCTTTTACATTGATCCTTTTTTTCCTTTATGATCAATAATCTGTATATAAAAATTGTGTTGTCGTTTTAGCCAGGGCTTTCTGAAAAAAAGAGATTCGATTCATACTTGTAAAATAAAACATAACCATGTATTTACAGACATGAACAAGAGTCAATAAAAACACTTTCAACTCATAGCTCTAGTGGCCACACTGATGCAGCTCACTAATCAGAAAATTATGGTTAAATCTGCAAATATAAGGCTTCCATTATTGACATATTATCTTGCGTAACACCTCCTGTACATTGATTTTTACATTGGTTCTACAGCTATTAGAGCTGGAGAGTCTAGAAATCACCTCCCTAGCTTTATATTTGAACACGACGCAGGTAAATATGTGGAATCAAATATTTCTGGCTTTGGTTTCACAGGATCGTTGATCGTTACACAAACTGCCCTCAAAGAGTTTAGAGCCAAAATCCCTTCAGACCAGCAAAACATGCAGAAGCCGTTTGATTAAAAATGTGTGCACGAAAAAAAAGAAAAAAGAAAAAACTTACAGTCAGCGTTTTTGAGGGACTGCTTCTTTTTGGAGGGCTTGGAGATGACTTTGATCCTCTTGCTGAGGAAGACGCCGATGTCTGCGCTGTTTCCGTAGAACATCTTTACAGACAACATGAAGTGCTTTCTCTTGTCGGAGTCGGATATGTACAAGGTTTTCGCTGTGCAATAATTCTGGGGAGTCAAGTGGAAAGATGAGAGCAAAAAAAAATATCTGATTAGAATTTTTATTCTATTTACGATTCTTGGCAAATTTTTTCCTGAGTGTGTGAAACAACGTGATTAAAAGTAAGGAATAATAAGTAAATAAACACACACACACACACACACACACACACACACACACACACACACACACACACACACACACACACACACACACACACACACACACACACACACACACACACACACACACACACACACACACACACACACACACACACACACACACCAAACTAGGCTGCAGGCATCTGAGAGACTTCCTGGTCTTATTAGTGAAAAGTGCCTGAAGGAAAAAGGTGTGTAGAATGTGACCGTGTGACGGTAAATAACTATGGGGCTGATAGTGTTGCAAAATTATTTGTGTGTCTGTGGAGGCCGTGTGTGTGAGAGAGCATCTGCAAATGTGTGTGTTGTGTGTGTGTATGTGGCTATAGCACCTTTCCCTCTAAGTTTAGCTGTTGCATTTCCTGGTCGCTGTTGCCGATGCCGATGAAGGCGCAGGGCTGCGACTCCTGCTCCGAGCAGCCGTCTCGCTCCATCTGCTCCTTCTTTTTCTTCCAGCCGCTGCCCATCAGGTAGACACAGGGGGGAGGGCAAAAGAACCTGCAAAACAAGGGACACATATTAAAGACAGGGGTTCAAATCCCTTAAAAGAAAAACTCTTTCCCTTCAGTAATGAGCAGTTTTAAGTAGAAGTATTCAGGTGTTTGTTGCCGAGTTTGTTCCTGCAGATAATATTTCAGCTATTATCCTACATGTGACAACTTTTAATTGAGTTGCCTGGTTGGAAAAGAAAAAGATTAACATCTGCATGGCTGGTAAACGTGCTTAGATAGTTTTGCTTTATAAAAATGGAGCAACATGAACAAATATGCATCTCATGATTCACACCAGAAGAGGGCAGACCTGCACCAATCTTCAAAAAGCGGGAGACAGAAACTTTTGTCAACACACTGCTATGTACAATTCAACTAGACCCTCTTTTTGTTGAAGCTGTCAAACCTAATTGAGCAGATGTTAGCATGATCATTGCAGCATGGAAAGGATATGTTGTGAAATACGAACTGGGGATTTCAGATGAAAAGGACAAAAGGTCATTCAAGAATTAGAATCTCTTCTCCCTTGAAAGCCACGAATGACAACTAAAGTCTCATTAAATGTTCAAATCGAGTCATCAGTGAACCGGCACGCTTCACACACAAAAAAAAGAAGAATAAATAAATCCATGTGCGTCAGTGCGAAACTGGAAAGCGACCTATTTCGCAACACCAGTGTCTGTCTCTGTGGGTGTTTGTCTGCTTTCACCTCCTATTAACAGCACAGAGAGAACAAGGGAGCTAGGGGAAGGAGAAGAAAAAAAGATGTGGGGGGGTGGCGGCACATTTGCATTCTCCGTGCGCCCACTTTCTCGGGCTCCCTTGTTATAAAACACAGACAGAGGGCAATCAGAGGTGCGAGACAGGCCAAGGGAGGCGGAAACATTAATATGTATACAGTGGTAGGAACCTGTCTGCGTATGTGAACGTGGTTATTGTCAGTGTGACGGAGCAGGATTCCCTTCAGGTTTTGAACTGAGCACCTTAAATTTACTGCTGATCCTTTTTTTACTGTTTGAACAAGCTCCTCTCGCCGTCGTCACTCAGACCGGACAAGACAGCTAAAAGAGGATTATCGGGGGGGAATATTCATCGCTCTCTTCCCTCCATCTTCCTCTCCCGAGGTGTCCGGGTCGGCTCGCCAACAGCTGATTGTACCAAGACGAGAGCGGCGAGCGACGGCGAGAGCTGCAGCTCCGCCGAGAAAAGCAGGCGGGAGGACGGAGAGATGGAAGAGAGTTGCAAAATGAGCATGCGCTGCCGGGTAAGTGGTGGTGAAGCTATAAAAAGGTCTGAGAGCGAGAGGAGGAAAGGTTAGAGCAGAGTTATCGGAAGAAAAGACGACGAGTGACAAGAGTTCATGAGTTAAAAGGGGGGGGGGGGAGAAGTGTTTTGCGACAGCGTGATCACCCTGTGCTCGTCTTTGAACTGCGGAATCTGTTACAACAAAGGAAGACGGACGTAAGTGCCGTTGCCCTCTGACCCTCAGAGACCTGCTCGTTCTCGCCCTTGACACCTACATTCTCCAGGTTTTCAACCAGGACGTTGCCCCCCTTGCTCCCTCATTCCCATCGCTCCTATTCCCGGTTTCCTTCCGTCTCTCTGCGGCCTTCACCTGAACGTGACCTCATACATGGGGTTGCCGCTCATTTCCTCTTCTGACCTCTGTTGATATGGGAGGTCAGAGGGGTCAAGATACACACACTGGAATATGTGTTGTTGCCTGACACCCCCCCCCCACACACACACACCCCCGGAGTAACCCGGCCGTAAATCCTCGCGATGAAGGAGTCCACTTCTCAAGGATGAACTCAAGGATTAGAAGACAAGGCCAAGTGGTTTGTTTTGAGGTTGTGCTAATAACACTCCAGGGCAACGCTGTTCAAGAGTATACAACTGTAGGTGTGTGTGTGGGATATTAATAACATCACATGAAGGAATGGTACAACCTTTTTCGGAGTTTGATGAGATCATCAGTAATATCATATCCGTGTCGTGAATACTTATTTTGTCCGTATGACAGGTTGCTGAGTTAGCTTGAAGCTTAAACTCTTGTGTGCAGTAGTTTGAAGGGGCTCAGTCAATCCATTACTCACAGTGACAGAACTGCACAAAACAAACACAGACACAGACACACACACACACACACACACACACACACAGACACACACACACACACACACACACACACACACACACACACACAGTAGTACACACATCACACACCCGCTAGTGTCAACACAAGGCCACACAGCCAGTCCCTGCTCAGTTTAGCTTTAGCATTAAGACCGGAGACCAGGTGGAAGCCACTCCAGCCCGCTCCCTGCCAAGAAAAAGTTGGGGCACGTAACAAGCCGTGAGAAAAAAACACGACTTGTTGTGTTTTTTACACGTTGTGCAAATCAAACAAATGAGATACAATGTGTTGGATTATGAAGCTTACCAGCTGCAGTGCTTCATTCTTATTTTTACCTTGTAGAAATGAGAGTGGTATCGCTCTTGTTGTCCAATTCTTAGCGAGAAAGCAAAAATGCATAATTCCCCAAAAATTATAAACTGTTCCTAACCTTCAAGACTTAATCTGAGATCGGAGAGAGGTCCAAAGAGATCAGATGTAGAGATCATTTTCCATCTATGAACCTCTGGTGATGATCAAAGTCTGAGGAAGAAGCCGCTATTTTCTATTCAACTCACCTTTTCTCGTTGCCGTAAGATTTCTGTGCGACCTTTGCGTGCAGGATCATGACGGTTTGGTCGCCTCGCTCCTTCAGGTAGTTCCTCATCGCTTCTCTGCAAGATGAGGAGGGGAATAAGAAAGAAAGAAAGAAAAAAGTTCATTGACAGGTCATTTTGTGATCTGGCAGATGAGGTGCGGTGACATTGTGGGCGGGGGGGGGGGGTGTTGAAACCTCTGGGGTCGGACTTTAGTGTCAACGGAACAAAAAAAGTGTGAAGTATGGAGTGAGAAAACATTTTAAAAACACACATGCACATTCGATTCACTTGGTTGCGATGACCTCTGCAAAGCTTCAGAGCCTTCGAGTCAAAAAAGGTATGTTCTCCCCCAGCTGGGTCCATGTGAGGTGTGTGTGTGTGTGTGTGTGTGTGTGTGTGTGTGTGTGTGTGGACGGGAGGGGGGGGTTGAACTGTTATTGACTGGCTCAGGGGGACAGTGAGGAGCAAGAGAAAGGAAGCGTAGAAGGGGAGAAGAGAAGAAGGGACAGAGGGAAAGGCGAAGAATGAGAGAGGGGATTGGGGGAGGGAGGGAGGTGAAGAGGAGTGGGGGGGGGGGGCAGAGGGAAAAAGAAAACACCAGGGCTGAAAAAACAAAAACAACGGTTCTGAGTTCACCAGAAAAGATTCCTCATCGTGTGTCAAAATGTTGCAACGTCCGAGCTCCGATTACTTCTGTCATCTCTCCAAAACAAAAAAACAACCAACCACCACCACCACCACCACAATCACACACACATACAAGACAGACAGTATTTTAATAATGGGTGAGGAGGGGAGGGGGGGGTTGTGTCAAAGATCAGGCTTGGATGCATAATTGAGACGCATCATGGACAATGACACACTCTTGGCCGAGTCTGCGCACACACACGCACGCACAGATGTCAGCGACACCTGACACGCGAGGGCTTCCCACTCAGACACACACAGCTTTGCCACGCAATCCTGGGCCGCACGCTCGGGTCGGACAGGGCCTTTTGTTATGAGAAGTAAGGGGCCCCCTCGCAGTGTGTGTGTGTGTGTGTGTGGAGGGGGGGGGGGGGGGGGGTTACAGTGGAGGAAGAAGGCTGGATGGGACCATTATTTCTCTGAATATTTGAGTCTCACAGCGACACTGAATGAAGCTCCGTTGGCCGTTCGTTCATCTTCTGAATCGACCGAGCAGCCGGCAGCTGTTACGGAGCGTGATGGAGCCGGGACGATCCCAGGACTCCAAACATTTGAGGCCATTTAACAGATCCGAGGAAAACTGACACCGACCTCGCCAGCACATGGAGAAAATTATATCAACCCAGGGAAAGAAGAAAAAAAAAGGTGCACACGACTTCAGCCAGAAGAGAGCAGCGGGTTGATTAAAACATTTCAGACTGGATGAAGTAACTTCATTATTAGTCCTCGGTTCACATTGAGTGACATAACCTTCCTCTGGGGGGTTTGGGGCGAACGATACACTCACGACTGGACTGTCACACACTAGGAGACTTCATCGCTCTGATTAATCGCGAGGAGAACACACGGTCCGAATGTGCTGATGTGACGCCCGCGGGGCACATGTCACCGGCCGCCTCCTCCTCCGACGACTGTGACCTGCCGGTCTCATGGGAAGGCTGACGTCACTGATAAAGAACACACGCTTTCTTATTCAGGACTCTAGTCAGTGTATTCATATCAACACAGGAATAATTCACAAAAACTATTTCGATAATAATACGGAGATATGACAACCAACAGTCAGCCTGGAGATAGCATACGCTTCTTTAGTCTACATCCATACGAATCAGTTTTCTTTTTAAAACAGTGTGTTAAAACAAAAATGATCTGCGCACAGATGAACGTATTAGCTCTGTATCAGTATTAATACTCAATACTACCACACCTCGCGTGACCATTCACGTACACTGAGCATGTGCGTGCAGCTGTAAACAGGAAGCAGATTGTCTACTCTCAAGTTGGTTACTTGGTTACAGAAAATACTAAAAACGAGACACATCAAAGTGTTGTTGAGTCATAATTGATCAGGACCAATCAGGAAGTGAATGTGGATGACAGACCGCGTCATCGTTTGCACACGTCTCCATTTTTTGCCCGTCCAGACTAACAACAACACAAGCTCAGAGTTTTCTTCCAGCTGATTTCACAGATCCCATTAAGTCATAATCTTGTATTATATGCCTTAAAATAACAAGAGATAATCCTGGCATCAGGCTAGTCAATCATGAGATTGAGGAATCTCTTTGACTAACTGGATTCCACTGCAGCAAGTTAACACATGATGTGTGTGCAGCAATGATTTTTTAAATATTTAAAAAAATTATTTTGAATATAGATAAATGCTCTTAAGCCACTTTTTCAGAGGAAAACTTTGTAGTAGCCCCCTTGATTTATTTATTGTGTAGATGCAAAAAAATTATAATAAATGTTTCCAAAACTGCTGCCGATTCCTAGTTATGAGGATTTAATGAATCCCCCCACAGCCCCTGAAAAAAAAGCTGAATCTGCCTCTGGCTTTGTTATCAATGTCTTTTTACATCCATGTCAAGATGCTGGAATACGTTGCCACATAAAACAGCTACTTCATGACACCAGCATCTCTCTCTGGTGTTGGGGAGGGTTCGTGCGACAGCTTCAGCTTGTGGTCTTTCTGCTTTTTCGGCGCTTGGCGAAACCCAATCCCTTGTGGCCATATGTGGGGAGAGACCCACACATCCCCTGGTCAAGACAGAATTGTGACAAAACACACCGTTGCATTTTTATGTATTGTCCTCTGCATTAATATCCGCTTCATAGTTCCCTAAAATATCCTCTGAATCGATAACCACGACGGGCCCACATGTGTCAATAATCATGATCGTGATCGAATGAATCACATAAACCCAGTGGTGGGTCCATCTTTAAATTTTTCTGTTGTTGTTCTGTTGCGGAGCCAGGCATTGTTCAAACCCACACGACTTCATATTAAATTCTAGTGGGGAACCCAAGGTTGGCAAAAAAACACGAAACATGTCAAGCTGGATTTGGTGCAACTGTGTATAAAGTGATGCACGAAACATCTAAAAATCCATCTGCATCCATAAAAAACAAGGCATCTTGGGAATGAGAAGTTTACTCAGGGTGAAAGAAAAAAAAAAACAAGAAGTCGACTGAGGTTTTTTTTTTATCAGGTCTATGAAGATGGAGGGAAATCAGGGCAAAGTCAAGCACATTCGAAAGGTGGAAAATCAATGACCTAAACAGGACTTAATGGCAATGACACCATGAGGTCTCGATAAAAGACGGGATCAGTGACACTGAAGGGTAAACAGGGACGTCTGACTAATCACTCATCTCCTACAACACTGAAACGCACACGCACACACTCAAACGCACAGACATAAAGTCTCTTCCTGAAAACTGAAGACGGGAAGGAGAAGTGAGAGAGAGACAGTGACCAGTGCACAGCTCAACTTCCTGTTCGTGCAGACACACAAGCTGACATAACTTCAGACGTGTTTAAGCATGTGTATATAAACTATATATATACCTTCATATAACATAAAACATAAAGGGACAGGATGAATTAAAAAAAAAAAAATATATATATATATATGTGTGTTAGAGGGAGACTAAATAGTACAAGGTGGAAAATCAACACCTCATTTTCATCTAGTTTCATCAGTAACAGGAAGTGAGGGTGATGGGCCATTTCTCACACACACACACACACACTATATATATATATATAAAAAGCTGCATCAGAGCAAAACAAACAAACAAACAAATATAGCGGTTAGCAGCCACTGCAATCCAAGCAGATTTTCGATGTAGATGTTTGACTGCCTGTAACAGTGAACCACACACATATTCAGACTTTACATGCAACATCCAGGTAATAAAAGAGGAGAGGAACTGAATCAGCAAAAGCAGCAAATACAACCACAAAGACAAAGTGTCAGACAAGAATCTGGCAATATGAGAATTTCATCTCAGGGGCAGGTTATTAATTTGTCAGAGCAAATTTTGCTAATGAGCACAAGCGAGTGAAAAAGAAGAAGAAGCAGGGACGAACGGCGGAGATGTGGACCGAGGAGGGGAAGAGAGCAAGAGCGAGACATAAACATAACAAAAGAAGAAAAAAAGGAAATGCTCGAGAAGTGAGAAGAAAAAATGTGCCAGACAGATTTACAAAGAGAGACGTATTCAACAGCAGGCACTACAGGGGTCGAGTGTGTGTGTGTGTGTGTGTGTGTGAGGAGGGGCTGGGTTAAGCCCGGCTACAGATGCAGCAGAGCAGACAGGCATCTGTCCTGTACATCTGCCACGGCGTCTACAGCAGAGTGGGACCCCCACAGGACCCCCTCTGCACACACACACACACACACACACACACACACACACACACACACACACACACACACACACACACACACACACACACACACACACACACACACACACACACACACACACACACACACACACACACACAGTGGCGAGGCATACTAACACACGTGTGCGGTTGAAATAGCTCAATTAAGATGATCAGACGGCAATTAGTGTGCGCCCGTGTGCATCACAAAAGGTAGATTACACACTTCCGTTGTGTCGGGGGGCCTGGGTTCTGGGTTAACTCATTCACAATCAGCCACTTCAGTGCTGCTCAGCCCCCCTTCAGAAATAAAAAGTAGTCTCTCCTAATTTGCGGAGTGACCAACAGACGAGTGCGTGTTCCCACATCTGACGTCTGACCTCCAGAAGTCCCTTGTGAGCCTTTTGAAAAAAGTACGCACACACAGTTTGCTGAAAACGACAGGATCTCGCAGCGGCAACGTTGACGACTAGATCTCAGCTCTAATATCGAAAAAAAGATGGTACATTCTGTCACAGTGGCTAAAGTGTGGGTTGTCTAATAGCCTACAGCAACAAAAAGCCAATAGAGGGGGGACAAATGTTTTTATTAGAGCAAAAACCGAATAGCAGATTTTCTGATGTAATGTTCTACTTATAAATAAAGACGTTTAATTGCAAGCGTGCAATTTCAGAGCAAAGAATAACCTGGGCCACACCCATTGTCACTGGGGTTTATCTCAGTACAAATTTAGGAATTTTTGACAAAGAAATTAATAAATAAATAAACTGTTCCTTTTTGAGCGTTTCCATGTGATTCTGCAGATCTGGCCCGTTCCTCCGCTGTTTGGGAGAATAAGCCCTTGAAGGGGCGGCTCCCCCTCACAGAGGAGGAGGCAGCTTATCCAGCCTGTACGCTTGTGTGTGTTGTGTCAGTTTGTGTATCTGTCTGAAACGGAGATGTGTGTGTGAGTGCACGTCTGTGTGCGCTCGCACGCGTGTCGTCGTGTATTGTATTTCCAGTCGAGTAGCCTTCCTGACAGGGTGGCCCTGCAGGACCCGGAGCTTTAGCTGCCCTACAAAGCCCCTGCAGGACGGTGCATTATTTTAGCCGTCTGGGCTGCTGCCTGACAGCAAAAACCAGGAAGGGGGGGACAAATGGTTTTGAGACATATACAGACAAAACACAATGGTATATAAACACACACGCACGCACGCACACAGTGAGGGAGTTGGGCCTTTCTTCGGCTCCTGGGTAAAGACTGTTTTGTTTTGTCCGTCATATTTCTGGCCATCGAAAACCATCAGACAAACGAAGGGGCCCGCTGCAAGCTGCCGGCGGACTGGCATCACATGAATGACGAGGGGGGACACATCAAAAGACGATGGGGCCCCTTTTTTTTTCGGAAACCACTCGTGGTTATTCCAGAAAGTATGCAACCGCTCATTTTCTCTGTTGAGTGACACGGGCAAAAAATCGAGCACATGCGCACACACGCACACAGCCCGCTGCCAGTAACAAACACCAACAAGCAAACAAGTGCATACACATGCACCCATTTACCCCACAACACACACACACACACACACACACACACACACACATCTCCAGAAGCAAGCCACAGCATCCATCAACATTCTCTATTCACCCCAATGTTGCTGCAAATGACTTGGAACCAACATAAAACGGGCAGAATAAATCAAAAACTTGCAGTGCCGCTAATCCAAGCTACGCTAAGTGCAACACGCAGCACAGCGCAGTGCATACCCAGTGCATACACAGTGCATGTTTAGACTGCGAGTCCTCGAAGAAAAAAAAGGGTGAATTATTGCCTTTTCGGCTTGTTTCTCTACAAACGACTGCGAGACGTGGGGTTTATTTTGACACAAACATATTAAATCAAGTCTCGGAGCGGGTTTTTGTAGTGAAAAACTACAGAGATCTAACTAATAAACAAACAACAGCCAGACAGATATGATGTAACGTGGCAGGGCCCAACAGAGAGCAGCGGCCCAGTGGCAGAGTAAAGGCCTGTTTATGTTCTGGTTAGATACGTATACGCAGTCGGACGGAGCCTCCTGTCCGCACTTCTGCCTTCATGTCGCCTGTGTTTGTACACGACTACTGAAAGCTTAGCTACGATAGGACCAAACGGAGCAGTACAACCAGACACCACCGGGGGGCAGTGTAGCCAATTGCGCAAGCGAGACGACCACAATGGCGAAACGTTGACAGTTTATGTTTGCGGCTACGCATCGAAAATGAAAACTTGTATTTTACAGAATAAACATTGCAGAAAAGAGGTGCATCTATATTTCCTTTTTCTAATTCTATTACAGGGTTTGATAAGGACATCTAAGGAATAATTGCCATTTTTTATATATATATTAAGCAAACGGGAGATAATTCTTTGTACTGGATCTACTCAAACTGCCACTGTGGTGAGCTCTCCACACTCATCTTATTTATTGACTGGTTCGAGACGGTCCTTCCTGATTTACTGTATCCACAGCACTGGGTCTACATTACACAGGTAGACACACAAAGTCCTACAATAAGGTGAAGATTGTGTTGTGTGTGCAGACAGACACTCACCTCGTTAGGCGCTGTGGCTGAGGGCGCTCCCCGAACTTCCTGCAAGAGACGAGAGTGAAACGAAAAAACATGAGTGGGCTGGTTATCAACCACAAACACAGAGTAAACACAGCATTGCACAATGCTGCACGTATACAAACACGCTCATGCCCACACTGTGGCCTTGACAGTGTGCGGTGGCAGTGCGTGTGCGCTCCGAGCGACAAGATGTGTCTACTCTATAGTTTTCGTGGCCGCGGGCGGATGAACGCGGCAGAGCACGGACTTCAAACTTTAATCAAATGAATTCCCGTCAATGGCATGTCAAAGCAAGTTGAGCATCGAAAGGAAAAAAAGAAAAGCTCTTGTTTCAAATTTCAACAAACTAGTACTATTAGATTTCTTGAACTCGAGCACAGCTCGCCGACGGCACATGAACCACGTGAACTTTGAGGCGTGGACAGGTTGAGTGATTTACCAGCTCTGGGGATAACCTACACACATACTTATCGTGGTTATCTCGGTTTTTACAACCTATAGCTTTAAACATCGAATAAACTGTAGAGGTGATTTAGACCTCATTGTTTGACTATGCAATACTAAATCCGTTTAAGTTAAACAGTAATAAAAATGGAACGGATTTGGGCTTTGTGTGTGCCAATCCTACAAAAATGGATGGATGGAAGTGCATCTGACTTGACAATTCCCTGACATAGCTTCCAGTTCGACCGGGCAGAATAGCGGAGGAGGGTGCATTTCAACATGCAGCGTGTAGAAAAGCTAAACCACTGGGATATGACACTGATGTGGACTTGCCGCACTGATTTCATCACATCACACAAATGAACCACAGGGTGGTAAATCTTTAGGACACAGGAAAACACATGCATTTTAAATTTGCATGCAAAGTCACAGCGAAGGGCAGCAAAAATATCCAAAGTGACGAGGGTCACTTGTAGAGCACGACCGTGGGATTCTTTGCCGATATTAGGGAGTAAAACATTTCCAATACCTGTATATTGCCCAATCAATTTTTTTATTTTTTTTAAATTTGGCGATGATTCGTAGGTTAAAAAGAAAAAAAGAAATATTTAACAATAAACATAAAATGAAAATATAAATGCACATCTTTTCTGCATAATTTATTTTTGTAAAATAAAAGTTTTCATAACAGCAAACATAAATCCAGATAGATACTGGTGTGTGTATGAAAGCTAACCGATATGTCGGTCGGGCTCTATTAAACTTTCACCTGATTCCATTTAGTACAAAAGATAAAAAGAGATTGCTGAAAACAAGTGACCCAACTTTGAAGAGTTATTGACAGCACACAATTCCATTCCAAATAAATACAGATTTATCAAAATATCGAGGGATAGGAACTTAAGAGGCACATCAATGACTCAGCTCTTCCCTAAATAAGTCAGCTGCTCGTCCATGGTGTAAACATGACACAGGAAACTGTTCAATGCTGCAGGATGCAGGGTTCGTCTGAGGCCCCAGACACGCTTTAAAATAAAATGTAAGGAAGTTTTAAAAACAAGGGGCGACCTTTGTCCCAACCTGGGAGGATGACACATGCGTGACTGCTCATTCCTCTTTTCAAGAACTTGCGCAGTTTCCGCTCAGGAGGTTGTTTCTGGTCCGAGTCACGCTTCAGACTTCTTGCGTGTAACTCCAACCTCGCGTGTTCACTCTCAGAGTTACACAGTTAAGAGTGTCATTACGACAAAGATAAGCATTAAATCGCCCCGTTTGAAAAGATTACTATCAAAAATTGTCATTTTTTTATCAGTTGAGTCATGCTCATGGTCGACACGCTCCTGAGCATCACTATGTCATGAACTATACTCTCAGAACATAAACACTGAAAACTGATTTTTGTCTAGTGTCTATTACATCATTGCGGTAACAATGATGTAATAGACACTTAGGGCACATGGCTGGTGTGATTAGTATGTACGTGTGTGCAGCACGCAGAGGTGATGGAATAGGTGTGTGTATGGTGTGTGTGTGTGTGTACAAGAGGAATACAGTGTGAGTAAGTCAGATTTTCTCCTTGCGTACGGATGTGGTATAGCTTTGCAAGCTGCAGATAAGTGTGTCAATACATCTTACGTGCCATCAATGAACAAACAGTGGTTGGTCGGTTCGAGCGGGCACAGTGTGAAATTCAAAACAGTCGGCATGCAAACTAAAAAAAAGATGGGCGAAAATAATGGAGGAGAAAAAAAAATCGAGGGAAAAAAAAGGCAAAGGGGGCAATAAAGGGCAGGAAAAGCAAGTGAAACCGAACACACGGTTGGTGCAAGGGCCAGAAGGAGGGAGTGGAGGTGGAATAATTAGAAAGGAGGGCAATCAATAAGGTTCCCACAGTGAAACACTGAAGCCTCAACTGCCTAATGGATTCCAGAGGGCTCTCTTCTCCCTCCCCTCCTCCCCCTCCGCTGTGAACGAGGAGCGTTGGAGGAAGGGATACTGCAGGGTGAGTTTGAAGGCGAGGCGAGGTGAGGCAAAGAGGAAATAGATGGCCTGTTGTGGAGAGAGGGAGGATGGGATGTGCGCAGAGATGGATATAGTGGCGGTTGTGCCGAGAGAGAGAGAGAGAGAGAGAGAAATGGCAAGTGAAAGAGGAGGAGACGAGAAGAAGAAGCCACGTCTCCACAAAGCAAACATGAATCTGTTTTGTTTTTTTTAAACTTCCTGCTGCAACCTCCATCTTTTTAGGAAATCTAATTTAAAGCCGTGTTTGAGGAAATCTAGAGTATCACAATTCATTGTGAAGCAGTGCCGCGTTGGTAGAATCACAAATGTGGTCGGGACTGGAAGAAGCGGCTTCGCGAGTTCTGTGAAAAACCACGGGGGCCACGTGTCCCATCCCCTCCTGGTATCTCGAGACATAAACACCAACAAGAAAAAAGACACAAACACAGGAAACTGCAAGAAGGTAAGCTTAGCTGCACAAGGCAAAAGACTGTTCCATCAGCAGGTTTTCAGGTGAACTGCAGTGATAAAGTGGCACCTCTCGAGGCAGAACTCAAGACCAGTCAAGGTCAGAAGTTGTTTTATACTTGCTAAAATAAGAGTCAGAGTTATTAAAACGGTCGTGAGTTCAATTCATTCAACAACAGAATGACTCAATGCCTGAAGGCTAACACAAAGCGTAAGCTGTGCATTCTCAAGGTGACACCGGTGGCGTGGGAAAGCGTTTTGGTGCGTCACATCTGATGTGACCCGTGAAGCCATCATCGTGCCGGAAAAAAAAAAATCAAACATTTTCATGAAAAATGCATTTACGGGTGACCTATCAACCGATCAACCACTTCTTCTTCACAGTGCCAATTTTCGTGTTGTTGTTTGTTTGTTTTTTCAATGACCACAACTAATTTTCTTAGTGATCCTCCTTGTACAGCCCTATGGGCTCAATAAAATCTGTAGCGAACTTGACGATGACGTGATGAAAAAAGGGTAATTTTCTGCAAGATGCCATATGCAACGTCAATGGCAGCGTTGCGTGAACGATTGCCTCGTTTTATCTTCAAATGCATCTCCCCGATTTTTAGATGTGCAGCACTTTGGTCAACATCTGTTGTTTTTGAACGACCTTTTACAAAAAAACAGTCCGTTCTTTTTCCTCTGCACACGGTGCCCTTTGACACGCAGCGCAGCACTAAGTACAGACCACTGTACGAGTAGCTGACCTCTTCATGGCTCCTGGTGCACACAGACGGTCTCCGTGCAGGCCAGGGGTCAGGGGAGGAAACGGAAGCTCATGTGTGAAGCTCAGAGGTTTCGTCTGATTTGCTCTCCATCCGTTATGCCTACTCTCCCTTAACCTCACTCACTCCCTCCCTCCCTCCCTCCTTCCTTCCTTCCTTCCTTCTCCTCCTCCTCACCTCCTGCTTACTATCACTTATTCCGCTGGACACAATGAGGGGGTGACAGACACCGCGGCCAAATAGCCGTGAGAAAACCAACAAATACAGGATTCCCTGTAACAACACAGACGGCGAGAGGAGTTACAGGTGGAGTTAGGTCATGAGGAAAAGGAGCAATATATTTAAGTTTTATTTCTGATTTATTTAAATACCAAGGAAACCAAAAAACCTAGGCACAAAATTTTAGGGTCTAGTTTGTTTGACAGCGACCGTCATGACAGATATATATTTCATCAGTGTCTGTGATCCAATGTTCTCTCTCTCACTTCCTGTCACTCCCCTTCAGAGTGTCAAGCGACGCAAAGTATAATATGACACAGCTGGAAACATGATTTAACAACTGCACTTTCTCACGTGTATTGATCGATGGGGAGACTAAAGTTCAGCCACAAAATTCACAAAAAAGAGAATATGGGGAAGTTAATATTTTCCATTGATGATTGAGTATATTCAATTCGTTAGAATTCAATACTACTATGGGGTAAGCAAGCTGGTCACCCTCATCTTTCAATATTAAAATATTCAGATGCATCGTAAGGAATTTCTGGCAGAAGGGATTATTCATTATTTGGTCAATTACCAAACCAAAACCTATGGCCCTGAAAGAAAATACCAAACTTCAGCCAGGCCTCTTTGCTTCCACAACACATAAACTTATCAAATTATTCCGCCATACTTCTCTCAATCCTTCAAGGTCACTTCATGAACCTGGTAATGAGGCTTTTTTTTCCCTCTGGCAATGTCCAATAATAGGAACCTGATAGGCCCCATTAAACTGCTGAGCCACCCCGCTGTTAGCTTACCCTGGCACAGCTCCTCGTGGTGTGCAACCATTAGAAAGTGTGCCAAGGCCGGTGGACTGGTGTAAGATGGGACAAACAGTTGTTTCCCCTCTACATGTGGGCAGTGGGAGAGGATGTCCTGACTTAGCTTTCACTGGGAAGCGAGAGTGACGCCACTGAAGCTGATAGAGGCTGTTGTGTAGTCAATACACTTAGGCCCCAAACATGCAACTTAGTAAATATACAGTATAAAAACAGAAGAGCCCAAACTGCCACCTGATCCAAGATGAGGCAGTGGCGTAATACTAAACACGAGACAGACAAATTCTAAATCAATGGCAATTATCTAGCAAACACTCCCTAGTTCTAAATAGAGTTGCAGCGATTAGTTGACAAATCATTTAGTCGTTCAACAAAACTATAATCTGCAGCAAAGTAATTGTATGCGAAAATATCAAAGAATTCCAAGTTCAGGGTCCTAAAATGCGACGATACAAGTTTGTGAAAGTCTAATATCGGCCAACCGATATATTGAGCTCTACTGTTCACTTAATGTACAACTTAATATGTCAACTTGCTGACTCCAGAGTATTAAAAAAGCAGCTACATGCTTTTTTAATACTCTGTACTCTTTTAAACTCCAGTTGTCTGAAGTGAGAATTTCTCTTCTGTGTTTAATTCTACAGGCTATGTGTGTGTTCTGGTGTGTGTTGACTTTTTCAGAAAATGTGACAGAAGAAGTGTCACGTGTTTGTTTGCCTTAACGCACACATTGAGGGAACGGAAAAAACGGAAAATGAAAAAAAGGATTTGAACCTGATTTGTTTCAATTCTGATGCAACTCTGCAAATCAAGACTGTCAGTTCGCTCGTCTACAAGACGCTGGATTACATTCACCGGACGGAATTGTTCTCACTGCGGTTTGGAACAGACGTGTAGCCTGAGAGCCATGGGAAAATTGATAAAAACCGCCTCCGTCCTTGCCAACAACAATATTCCGAAAGGGGAAATAAAAAGCTTGTAATGTTATTGTTAGTGAGTGAAGAGCAAATGTTATGACTGAAATGTATTGATTATTATTACAGAGGGGATGTGCTTCTTACGTACAGGTGTGGCCTTTCCAACTACAAACCAGTTCAACAGTAAGATCGGAACTAAAACGGCACTAAGGAGAGCGCAAGCCTCCGTCAAGGCCCAACAGTCCCCTTAAAGGAGCAGTAAGCGATTTTGGAGAAAGCTTGTTACTCTGTATGTTGTTGTTGTTGTTGTGATTTTACTGCTCGGGCCGGGCCGCGAACCCACGACCACTAGGCCAAAATCGCTCATAGATATCAAGCCCCTAAATATGCCAGACTTTTAAAATCAAAAAGAGTTTTGAAACCATTCCTGGATCTTACCTTTTGAACGGATCCATTCCAAAAGTACCAACCAACAAACAAACAAACAGACGGCCAGGGGTGAAAACATAACCTTCTCGGCAGATGCAACCATTATAAATAATCCCCAAGATATTTATATTATTAATTTTGTCAACTAAAATCTCACAGAATACAATTCCTACTATTATTATGGCTGCTTTAGAGTACACACACACACCCAACTATGCAGAGACTGACACTTATTTTCTCAGAGGCTGAACAGAGGAGCAGCCAGAGGGGTGACAGATAGACCACATATTTTTTGTGGTAGCTAATTAAAACCCAACACCTCTAACCAGCAGCAGATACGACTCAAGCACAGAGTGAAACTCCACACCAAACCTCCCCTCAGGCCTGTTTCGCAGAAAACACACACACACACACACACACACACACACACACACACACACACACACACACACACACACACACACACACACACACACACACACACACACACACACACACACACACACACACACACACACACACGAGTCAAAGAGAGCATCTCTTACGGGGAGGGGGGGGGGGGGGGGTATTTGTCAAATCTGGACGAGAGCTGGCTGACAGTGAGGCACAGATATCCAGTCATCCAGAACGAGAACTGGGTGAAGAAGCGTTTTGTTTTTTTGTTTTTTTACATTCAATTCATCATGACTGATAAACATTCAGCTTTTCAACACTGTATTTATTTGATCTTTTCAGTTTCCCATGATATGAACTGAGCCAGCAACATGTCGACGGCAATTAATGGGAAGGTCATGTGAAATCAAAAATGTGCACGCAGCCCCTTTTAAATTGTGCCAGACTGATTTGCACAGAAACCCTGTTTTGTAAAATTGTTTCTGACATTCAATATTCAATCCAAGAGGCCCTTAATTTTCCTGGTTCCATCTTCTCAGATGAGATGGTTTTGAAGATCTTCTTTATTAAAAAAAATCTTCTCTCTCATCAATCTTTTCTATTTTTGACAGTTGTTTGGATCAAACAAGTTATTTTGGACAAGTGAGCTTTGGATACAGGATTATAACAGACATTTTTTGAACACATTATAGACAAAACAATTCATCTTTCCAAAAACAAAGTAAAAGTCGATGCTCTGGCTATCAGACAGCAGCTTGTTTCCAGATTTTTTTTTAAAAAAGGAAGAAAATTCTATTTTAGTTTATATTGTGGCACCAACAAGCTTTGTATGTTGACACACATTAAACTGTTTAATTGTGCTTCCAATTTAATCTCCCTCCTCTTCACTCATTTATACATTTAGCCAAGCCTTGCTCCAGGATTAAATAGTAATGGGACATTAAAACGTGGCTACAATTTGAAGTTTCACTGATGAAGCGCTTCTCGTACGTCCGTTCAAGCAAGACACTGCGCAAGTACATCTGCAACAGGTGAGTGACTAACTGTAACCTCTGGATGGAACACGGTGGGTTCCTTCATCCTTCTTTGACACGTAGTATGACATATGACTGGTATAGGTAGCACGGGCGGGTGTCAGTTGCTATGAATAGCGCATCGACCACCCACCTCCATATGCTAACACAGGAGCACATGTAAGGCACGTCAACACATGCAAACGCAACAGGGTGTAGGGTGGAGTGATTGAGGGATTGTGAACCCAGCCTGCCGTTCATACAGGGATGTGTTTGACAGCTGTGACTGACAGTCCAAACAGTATCGCTGGCAGGAGAAAAAAAACACACATCAACACCCGAAGACTCGGAGGACACGGAAATAGACACGCTGACATGTCCTCAGCGCTGTGTACCAGACTGAAAACACACATGCTCCGGTGCAAAAAGTGCACAAACGCACATTTTTGCTCTGTTGCTCTTGCGTGTGTCTGGTACATGTCGAATACATGATCAGACGGTAGCAAAGTAAAGTTTTCTGAAACTTTGGCGAGCCCGTGCCAACGCATGCATAGTAGGGTTGCACTTAGGATTCTTGATTTTTTAAAGATCAACAGATCACTGGTTTGATTCCCTGACAATGGTTGTTTACATTTTTTTTAATTTGTCTTTCAAAAGACAGGCTTGGTTTTGTTGGCCAATAATTGCTTTGAAAGATGACAAAATTAAAGTTTGCCCTGCATAACTAAAAGGGGGATTAATTAGACTTTCCACTACCTCCTTCATGGTTAATTCACCACCAATAAACACTAGAAGCATCAGAGCCGGAGGGAAAACACAAAGCAGCCCAGACTTATCTCAGTTTTTTACATTTTAAAAGTGGTAAATCCATATTGGATTACAAAATATGTGAGCAAATGGGAAATGCTTGTGAGAGATCTGTGTGTGACAGTGAGAGAGAGAATTGGAGAGAAAAATCCAAAAACCCAAAGCAGTCCAGACTTATCTCAGTTTTTTACATTTTAACGGTGGTAAATCTGAGAAAGGTCTACGATATTAAATACAAAACACTACAGGGGCCGCTCTCTTTCAAGGGGAGTGAGAGACACTGTGCAGGAAATATATTCACTACACACAATACAATGATGCTGTGTGGTCACTGTGGATATCGTGGCGGTGGCCGCAAACAATTCCACCTATGGTCTCTGAGAAGAGTAAAAAAAATATACTTTCAATTCATTCATGACGTGACGTCTGCTGAGTCGGCGGTTCTTCAATGTGGCCCAGGACGCCATTTGTGTCCACATAGCTACAAAGAAAATGGCCACGTGACCCAGACCACCTCAGAATATGGACGGATCTCAAGACGGGGGTGCGTTCACACCAAATAATTGCCAACAATTTTGATACCAATTGATCGGTTTAAGTAATTTTGATGGAAAAAATTCCCAAATTCTCTGATTCCAGCTTCTTTGCTCCTCTATGACAGTGAACTAAATATATTTGGTGTGTGGACAAAAACAAAACATCATCTCAGGGTTTGGAAAACACGACTGACATTTTATGACATTTTATGGACCAACTTTTAATCCATCCATCCATCCATCCATCCATCCATCCATCCATCCATCGTCTACCGCTTTATCCATTTAAGGGACACGGGGGGCTGGAGCCAATCCCAGCTGACATTGGGCGAGAAGCGGGGTACACCCTGGACAGGTCACCAGCCTACCAACTATTAATAAATTGATAAAATAATTGACAGACACTGGTGAGTGGATCACTCAGAACCAAGCGGGTTCAAAATGGTGCTGTCTTCAACCGTGTTTGTTTCCATATAGGGCCCCTATTAATACTAAATTATGGAGAGAGAAAACAAGCCATTTTCATTTTTGGCTAAAGGGCCAATGAAAATATACAAGGGGCTAGTATAATATCTTATCGACTCACGAAGTGTGGCAGTTGGGAAGCATGTCAATGCAGTAGCATCAAGGTTTTTTTCTGTGTTGCGCAAGAATACGTGACCTCTACTGAACACTGGGTGTTTGTGACACCATGAACCTGTTTGCGAAATGCAATCCATATTGGATTACGAAGTATGTGAGCAAACGGGAAATGCCTGTGAGAGATCTATGTGTGACAGTGAGAGAGACAATTGGAGAGAAAAATCTGGAATCTACTGAAATATAAAACTTTAGACATATTTGTCTCATACGATCACTTCTTGAAAACTTTGACGCTGCGGAAATGATAATGAGACACACTTTGTCTGAGCACCTTTCATGTTTTGTCTACATTACGGATAGACAAACACACACGGACACGTATATCTTTTTGGCAGAGCTAGGGATTCCCGGGGGACTGAAACACAACACAGACGCCAGACGCCATCATTCATATGCTCAAGGTCAAGGGTTAGGAGGGGGGTGACCTCTGGGGTCAACTAGCAGGCAGTGTGTTAATACATGAATGTGGCCTGAAACAGATTATACAATCATACAAAGATGGCTCTGCCTTTACAAAAAAAAAGAGAAAGACATCTAAGTCCTTTTCCACATTTTTTGGCCTTCAGAAAATAAAAACTGGCGTAGTTAGACTCAAAATATGGCAATGATGGCACCACAATAGAAACCTACAACCTTGAGCAGATGCACGAGGATCCATCTGTCGCCTATAAAAAGAACGGCTGCTGATTTAGATGCTATGATAACTCTACTTTCAAGAAATGACATTTATTTTCTGTGTTAAAACACATGTTGACATTTTGAAGTAGGTCGCTTCATTTCATCATCCCTTTATCACAAATACCATCCAAAGCAGATCTTTCTTCTTCTTTTTTACAGTGTACTTACAAACATGCCTGTAATATCCTCAAGAAAGCTGTTAAGTGTCAGCCTGCTTCTAATTAACCCGTTTTTCACACATCTGTCACCCAGGGTGGGTCATCTGTGCTCTGACACACACTCTGGGTGAATATGAAACCGCATAACTGACTGCGTGTATGGATTTGCACTTTTGCTCACACACACACACACACCGACACACACACACACACAGAGAAACACACACCGACACACACACACTAACAGCAGTGTGGGTGGAAAGAGGTGGGATGGGGCGAGGGACTGGGCCTATAAAAAAGGTGTCTGGTTTCCCGGGCCTGAGGGCTGATAGCAGATATCACAACTCCTCGGAACGGCTGTACACCTTATTATCACCGCAGTGCTCCCTCCACGGCCACAGGCCCACTCGGTGAACCCAACCGTAGCTAAAAAACATTGTACAAACACAACAAACAGGAGAAAACTCCTTTTAGAGGACGTCTTCAACGTCTCTTGAGCGTTTGATCTGCCTCTCTACCATCAGTGGGGGTAACAGCAAACGAATGGAGCTCAACGGAAGTTGCCATTTTTTGAGCCAGTGCTAACAACGATATTAAGAGGGAAACGTTTTCATCCACCGATATATAAGCCGATACGTATAATGAAAAAGCAATTGGAAATGATTCCTAAAATGTCCTTATCAAACCCTTACGACAAAGAAATGTAAATGAGGATTGTTATTTCACAGTTCCATAAGCATAAACTTATTATATCATATATTACTATGACTAAAAAACAAAACACAAATAAAACCATATCTAGAGAACTTGAAAATAAAGCATGAGTTAATAAGTCTCTACCATATTAATTTGCCAATCACGTAAGCTCAATCAAGATAACTAGATTATTATGAATGCCAGGTTTAAATGCAAAGTCCCCATTCATGGGATTATCATCATTCAAATAATGTACACCAGCACAGATCAAATGTTTGTAACAGGTGTAAAATGGGGGCTGACATGCGTTGTTTGACAGCATGAAATCATTATTATGACAGAAGTTTCTTTAATTAAGCATGAATCTGTAACTTCATCGCCTACTTTTCATTTTCCATAAGACATCTGGTATCATCAAGAGGATATCTCGAGCAAAAAAGCTAAAACACTAAAGCCCGCAATTTGTCAAATGAGAAACCTACTGTTTTTCTTCAACTTATATTATAGAAAACTGAATATCTTTTGAGTTTTGAACCAGACAAGATATTGCAGTCTGAGAAAACGGACATATACATTTTCATTGTTTTCTGGCGTTTTTTCTAGACCAAACGATTAGTCACGGAAATAACTGACAGATTACATTTAAATCACATAGCAGACAATTTCATCCAAAGCGATTTACAGGTGAGGGATAACACTCAAGACTCAGTGTGGTAGGAGACCTTGGAGTGGGCACCAAGGCTACATCCACACGAATATCTTTTCATTTCAAAACAAAAAACGATATCTGTCCAGTTTTAGCTCTGCAGTTAAACAGTTACCGAAAGAAGGTGTGAGAAACGCTCGTCATTCAACATCCACGTTGCGTTCACTGCTGACAGTCGTTTGGTGATTGATAAGACCCAATAAGGTAGCGAACCACAGTGTCCAAATCCTTGATTCCAAACGACTCGGGGGCTCAACACCTAGTGTGGACGCCAGGCGTTAATGTGGCAAAAAATAAGGCATTCATTATGTGTTAGTGTGGATGTAGCCTATAAGTATAAGTACTGTCAAAGAAGAATTGTTTCATTCATCCAGTCAGGTGCACCAGAAGAAGAGGAAACTCACAGCCAACTATCAAAGACCTATAAACTGACATCTGTCAACAAGCCTATTGATGTTTGCCAGACACAATAAGTAAAGCCAAATTACAGTGTGTTGTTGCCAGGCTGGCCCATTTAACGTGCTTACAAAAGACGCTTGAGGAGAACCAACAAGCCCTCGAGTCCCACTCAGGGAAGCCCTGCCAAAAATCGGCATGATACGAAAGACGAAAAAAAAAAAGAAAGATGAACAGGCTCGGATTGAGACATTGTGCTCCGTCTTAGTTACCTCTCAATGACGTGTTTTTTTGAAAACCCTTCAAGACCAGACAGAGAAGAAATGGGTGGAAATAACAAGTCTCACCAAGCAAGCAAATGTGTTTGTGCGGAGAGGACTTCGGGCTAAGTGCGAGAAATTTGGAAATTCGAGCCCGTTGGCTACATTAGCCCTGGCAGCCAATTGAAAAATACCTGCATACTGATGTCACAGCCCCAAGACACGCTGTTAATACAGTTATAACACACGCACACACACACACACGAGCACAAACATCAGCCTTTTTCGTTTAATGCTCGCTCACTTCCTCGGCAGCGTCGTGCCATGCTGTGTGTGGCCTGCAGCATGGGTGTTACACGCACAAATCTTTCAAGTGCATATAAAAAACTGCCCTGGGTGAAGGTGGCCAAGTTTGGGACGTCCTGCGTCAACCCCGGACAAGTGTTTAGAGAGGGGTTGGACAATGAACAATGAGGAGGACAATGAGGAAGACAATAAATGTTTAAAGAAAGTAATTGGGGGGAAAGAATTGGATGTGTCAGTGTCAAGTATCAGAGATGGCAAACCAAGAAAACAGACAGACGTGGCTTCAGCCTGAGGCTCGCTCTCCGCTTGGGTCCGCCGCCTGGCATGTGCCACCATGCACGCCGACAATCGCAGCCGCCAGGTAAGACCTGCGAGGGCATTTATATGAGATAATAAAACATGAGTGACAGTAGCACTGCAGCTCCTGATGCTAAGAAATGGGATTCCTACCAAGTTGCAACTAGCTGTGACGTCAACCATCGGTTTGTGAGCTGCCGCTTTGAAGCCTCGCGTTTATCTTGTTTTTATAGAAGCAGTAACCATATTTGTAGCAGCAGGGGGTGGGGCCTGAAGGAGGGCTCATCAACTGTTCGTCCACTTGCAACGATGCACCTTTTGGACGGTACTAGCTGTCAATCAAGTTGTATCCACCCTCCAATGCATCCTGTGCGTTATCGTCTATTTTACTCTAGATGGGAGAATAATTTACAAAATGAACTTCATGCTGTATTGAAAAAGACTTGAAACTAGAGATTGAACCATAAACTCTTCAGGGAAATATTTACTGACGTTATAAATCAGGTGAGTAGTAGTTTTCTGAAAAACTTCTATTGAAAGAGACCAATTGAGTCGCCCTCTGCTGGTTATTACAGGGAATACAAATTTTACAAATTGGCTTCATTTTTTCCGAACCCGACTACATCCATTTTTATATACAGTCTATGATTCCAACCTAGATTAAAAAGGCATTTGAGATTTAAAGAATATTATCCAGCTTCAAAAGTAAGTAATTCTATCATTACCTTGTTCTCAAACTCATCAGTGAAATAACTTTGCCCCTGGAACTATATGACAAGTGGACTTGACCTTGCTCGACGTCCCTCCGTGACACAACACAAACATATCCTCCAGTTTGTCGTGACAAGCCACGCAACGAACAAATGAGTTACTGTGCGTGTGTATTAAGAACGTCATCCCCCTAAATCTACTCTCTACCATTTCCTTCAAATTAATCCACCCTGGCTGCCTGCCTAAAAAAATTTTAAGAGAGAAGGACGAGATGAGGCAAAAATAACGAGTGGCGATGTGATCGGAATCACAAAGAGCCGGCAGGGAGACGAAGAAGAAAAAAAGAGATCTTTTATTAGAAATAAAAGTTTTATGTTGTATGAGCTGATACGAGCGGGGGGGAAGCGGAGGGAGCTGACGAACCGACTGCTGATGAGCTGTCCGTGTGTGTGTGTGTGTGTGTGTGTGTGTGTGTGTGTGTGTGTGTGCGCGCGCGCGCGCGCGCGCGCATAGAGTTGGGTGGATCACATCAGTCTGCACTTACAAGTGCCTGCACACACACATATACACACAAGGCACCAGCTCCATCTGTCTTTGACATGGGAGAGCTTAATGACAGAGGTAGAAAAGCCAAAGAAAAGGCCTTCTCTCCCTTCCTCCTTCTTTCACCCTCTCTCCCTCTCTCATTTTCCTCCCTCCATCTCCTCTCCCTCTTGACCGCACTCTCTCCAACATCAACGCTCCATATGGAGCTCCCTCTGGACAGACTTTCTAAAACTCATCTTGGCTTGGCACACAATCGTCGCGACGCGCGGACGTACGCGCACCGGCCGTACGTATTAAGGGCTGCTGCACGCTGGCGCGGGGGCTGGAACATACCAAATAGTACATACTCCATTACTTGTGTGCGCGTATAATATGTCCTGAAAACGAAGTAATGAAATTTCCGATGTGGGCTCCTCTGCGGAGCCAACCTGGACTCACATGTGTGCTCCCTTGATGCTTGCTCTATCTTTAAGGAAGTCTCCTTTGTGAATCCCGCGGCTCTGACTCCGTTTCCTCTGTACAGCCTGCCACCTGGCTCCATTAAGTCTTGAGATAACGTGTGTCCTAAAAATTGTTACACTTCATGGTCCAGTCGCGGAAGATCTACAAAGAGGTCATCCCCCTGAACAATTGTGCCTCAAATCCAAAACAGGAACGAGAGAGGCCGCGGTGTTGCTGTAAACTGGGGTGAAATCACTTCCTCTGGGCCCGATAAGAGCTCGAGCTCTGGGTCATGAGTGAAATAAATTAAAGAAAGAAAAAGGATAAACAGGCTTGGCGGAGAAAAATTCAAGAGTGGGCTTGCTGCTCTCTGTTCAGGCAGACAAGCGAGCAGCGTCACAATATCACACCTCAGGCAGGTTGTAGAGACAGACAGCAAAAAATATCACCTTCTCTCAAGCAGTCAGACAAATATAGATCGGGGTGTGCGCGACATTTTCCGCTTCAATTTGTCTTTCTTCACTTGCAGCTTTAGCAAGTGACGGAACTCTCTCATTATCCTACTTTAAAGGGGATTTTATCTAAAGTTTTTTTTTTTTAGATTGCACTGAAAGTGTTCTTGCTTATAAGCCTGCAATAAATTCAACATGCTGTTCACCATCCAAACTTGAAGGGGGGGGGGGGGGGTTAAAACACGTCTGTGCACACAGAATTTGAAGTGGTGAGAACATAATTGGGTCGCAATTATCCAACCACAACAGTTTTCAGTTTAAGGACAAAGCAAAAAAACCAAAGTACCTGGTGGAAAACGACAAACCTCTTGACTAACAAAGTAGTGAAGTGATTGCAAGTCATGTGTTTTTAGTTACTGTCGCCGCGGGAGAAACCGAGCAGAGCTTCTCAGGCCAATTTTAAAGATATGAAACGATGTGAGCGTCACTAAATTAGATGTTGGTAATAAAAAATTGCAGTGAAGTGACAAGTGCGACTGTAGCCGAGATAGACTCACACAGGACGGCCGGGGGGTTTAGGGTCGAGACAGGTCATGTGCTCACGGGGGGGAAACTGTCAGGAACGAGACGGAGAGGGGAACGTGAGGAGGGAGTCTTGAACCCTGCGTGAACCAGCCTTTTTCCCGCTTCCTTTCTCTCCTTTGAGCTGACGACTCAGAGCGAGATGGAATCCGCGGTGGGGTCAGGATTGGCGAGGATGAGTCGAGATTGAACCACAGTATCAATACCGACACTTGTGCTCGAGGGCAGAGCAGCCCTTCGGTGAGCGGCGTAGGTCGTGGTTAGCGGTGCTGCAGTCAGGCGACATGCAGACATAACTGCTGAAGCTGCTAGTTCTGACCACAAGCCAAAGTGTCAACCGTCATCATCTCGAAATTCGTCTCGCAGAGTGCAGCTCAGGTGCTGGATCATGGTGTGTTGCTGCTTGCAGCTGCAAAAGTAATGACTTTGCATTTCCTCCGACAAAATTGAGAATCTGTCCGTTGGCTGTTAAGATCCGTTTCTGGCACAAGCCAAGTATTCTGCGGCGCAAAGGGCAAATAAAATGTGTGTGTGTGTGTTAATTATAAAGAATTTCAGCTGAACCAACTTGTGAAAATTTTTTAGTTGACCGAAAACTAATTGGGAACGATTTTGAGGATTGAGCAATCACACGAAAATAAAAAGCTTCTGAATTGTTAATGTGCCATTTCTCTCAGTGTTATATCATTGTAACAATTGGCCTGACGTCACATGACATCAACGTGGACGCCAACAAAATGGACGGCAGCTCGGCGAAGACATTCCCTGTGGTGAGGCTGTAATGGAAACAAGGTTTCTATAGTTAGTTACTATCATTCCTTTTATTTTGTCGCGATTAACCAAAACAACCCAGATGTGTCAATGAAGCCAAAGACAACCTCTGGGTCGGCCAGGTGTTTTAGCATGACATCCGAATATGATTTTTGGCTTTGAAAAAGAAAGAACTTTCTTGCATGATATAACCGGCTGAATTTTACCAAGAAAAAATTCTCCTGTCGGTACACGTCTGGGTGGAACAAACTAAACTCTTAAGGCGACCAGGTACCGCTGTAACTAATGGCTGCTTATCAGCTGTGTAGTCTACGGAATGTCAAACGCAGAAAAAAATTGCAATCAATTTGTTTCCCCCAAAGCGCAAATAACATACTCAAACGTCTTCTTTCGTCCAGGCGACAGCAACAAAGTTTTTCTTATTTTTAAAACAACAGAAATAAAAATGGGACTAACAATTATTTTCATTATCGGTTAATCTGTTAATTACCATCTCAAGCAATCGATTGTTTGGTTCATAAAATGGCTGAAAACAATGAAAAAGAATATCGGTGTCTTCAAAGAGCCAGTTTGTCTAACATAACACTACCAACATTATCACGCCAACAGAAGACCAAGAAAAAGGAAGGAAGCAAAGTCTCACATATGAGAAGCTAGAAATATATGAAACATTAGGCATTTATCTCATCATTTGACATCTACAGCCATGTGATTGTATCTATCCACTGTCCACGTCTTTCTTGAAAGATTCGACTGTCCAGAGTAAAGTTGCAGTCTCTGTGGACATCGGTCAACTCTGGGCAAACTAACCAGCATCTTGCCCTGCCCTTGCCTCAAAAACCACCTCAAGGACCGGCTGCGCCGCATCAAGAGAAGAAGAAGAAGAAGAAGAGAAAAAAAGGATTCCTGGCAGACAGAGAGAGCAAGAGCGAGAGAGAGAGAGAGAGTGTGAGACGTGACCTTTAGCCCACATGCTCTGACACGATCCTCAACGAACCAAACCAAAATGCAGAGACCGCGGCACAGCCGAGTGTGTATGTGCAGTTTTAGCAATGACTTTTCCGGCTCGAGACTACCGTCTGGTTTCAGTGGTGTTGTCATGACGAGGAAGGAGGAGGAGGAGGAGGAGGAGGAGGAGGAGAGGGGGAAGCGGTTGCTGTTCCTGCTACTTGTTCCTCTTCAAAACATTAGTCCCCTCTGTCCTCAAGATTTCCTCAACTTTAACCACACATGCACTGATTTGCGATAAAACAAAAAAAGGCAGTGGAATATGTCGGGGCAGCATGGTGAATAATGAGCACTATAGTCGAATGGTGGTGAATTAAAAACCGAAGCCAGATTCATTTGTCTACCAGACACTTAGGCGAGTTGGGGCTGAGGTTAAAATATTTGAGGTCCAATCCTCCTCAAATCCAGCGGGGCTGATAAATAGACAAAACTCTGCTGGTGACTTTTTAAAGGCATAAACCAGTGGATATTAAAAAAAATGAATTTAGTTTCCTTCCATGAGCTCATGTGAAACCTCACGTACATTCTTCGGCAGTGTGTCCAAAATGATGGCAACAGTAGAGAAACATCAAACTGCAGCCGCAAATTGCTGGTTGATCAGCCGCAAACATGAACGGCCCTTTCTTCGAGAGGGAGAGAGAGAGAGAGAGAGAGAGAGAGAGAAAAAAAAAAGGCATTGTTTTGCACGACCACAATCAATAAAGTGTTCCACAAAATGACACACACGTCTATTACTTCATTGTGATTCTAAGCAAAGGCCAAAAACCTCCTGACGTCAGCGGCCACAGGAATGCCACCAGGCGGATTCTTCAGTGAAACTCTTGAAGGCAGCCTTGGTTAAACAACCAGACAATGCGGAGAAAAACATTTGGAGATAACGCTTTGACTTTCCTGGAATCCCCGCACTCGAATTTATGTTCTTATCCTTGAATATCGTCCTGACACTTGATAAATCCTCCTTGTGCCCTTCTCTCCCTTTCTTGCAGAGAGGAGGGGGCGGGGGGATACAAGCTGCTTGTGTCACCAGGGCCGCCCCTCACTTGTCTGGGCAAATGCCAGCAGCGATGTCCCTGGAGGCTGGTTTTGCAGAAATCACGAGCTAATACGAGGCATTTTGGGGTTTAAAAACATGAAGGAGGTGAGGGTTGGCGGACAGTGATATAACTTTGCTTCAAAAATAAGCCAAATAGCTTGCATGAAAACACAAATATGTGACACACAATCTGGTACAAAAACAAGAATGAGGTTTATTCCTAAACCTCAATGCTTAAATCTAGCAGAAAATATTGATTTAGCAGCTCGGCTCGAGTCATGATCCATCCATGTAGAGAGGACAGGGGGCGGGGGGGCTCTGTGGCTATCTGCAGACTCTACATGATGCCGCCAACAGTCCCAAGGCCACAACAACATTTGTGACAGGAGCGGGTTGCTGCCTGCCACTCCCTCCGTATCTCATGCACTGATAGTGGCAGTTGCTTTACAGCCGTGGGAGGTGTTGGTGGTGGTGTGAGCCTGGGGGCTTTCCCAATACGGGAGATCCTGTGTATGTTTGTAACCTTCCTCTGGATTGGATGAAGCGGCCCCCTGTGCAGATGTCGGAGAAGAGACAGATAGAGACAATGCTACTGAGCCCTCGCTACCTCAGCTGAGAATAACAAAAGGCAATCGTCTGGGCCAATAGAATGAGAAAATGGTGCTCTTACTAAGCGTGGCATACTAAGTATGTCAAGACAACATCAAAATACACATCCCCTTCTGCCACCCCCCGAGGAGATAAGTATGAGCAATCTCTTTTTTGTGCCGTTAGGAAAAACAAATGGGAGGGTGGAACAACGCACTTGTGTCAATAGTGTCCCGTTCGAAACTGTTCTTTTCCTCTTCATTTCAGGAAGTAGGTGAGAGTTTGCTCACTGAAGTTGAATGAAAGCAGACAGGAGTCAGACTGGGGGGGTTGGATCGGCTCGTGTTTTTCTGAATGAAACATCCTGACCGTGGAGGGACAGCGGGGGCCAAAAAAAACTGCTGACACAGTAGAAACCGCCATTCACTTGGCGAAGCGGTAATCACAACATAAAGTAAAGAATCAGGGGGCGGGGGGGGGAAGGCAAAACGCAAGGTTGAGGAAATTTTCTTAGGGGGAATGGAGAGGGAATGCGAGGGAAGACAACGAGCCGACGGAGAGGTGTGCGTGCTCGTCCCATCTCCTGTCGCGTTTGCCTTTGCCTGGCGTTCGGCCTCACCATTCGGCTCCCCTGTCTTAGCTAAGCAAATCCGGCCAATGCCAACAACAACAACGCCGGAAAAGACTTGGGCCTCTATCAAACATGACGCCCAGGCCGCTTTTTAAAAAAAACACACTCGCTGTAGATTTACATCAGAATGTTCCGTCGAATCCTCTCAGAGGCAAACGGCGGCAGAAAAAAAAATGGGGGGGAAGAGCCAGGGATTTAAGAGTACGTTCTCACCCTAATGCATTTTTAAGCCTTGCACATGTAAGTAAATGGCCCCCTTGTTGTGGCTGTTGTATGATACGTCTAACCCCCTTATCAGGCCGCAGGCTTGGATTGGAAAACAGTTCAATTAAATGCATTATCAACAAAAAAGAGCCGCTTACTACGAAGGACGCACTATGACATACTATGCTGGTGTTTGTGCACCAAAACAGCAAAATACATAAAAGGAGTGCCAACGCTGGCGCCGGTCCAGGCCACATTACGCAAAAATGTGCATTTGTTTCCCCCTGGGTGTCTCCTCTCCTGTGGTTGCTCCCTGGAGACAGGTCGGCACAAAGAAGGCTGAATAAGGAAACAAGAGAGCGAGGACACTGAGTCAACCGAGGGCGTGTGTTGCTTTAAGAGGCCCCCATCGTCGCTCGAGTGAACAAGTTGAATCTGAACCCTGAGTGAAACCATAGGCTTTGGGGGATATTTCAATCATGTGAAGTAATGGGTATGCATGAACTCCCAAAACAATAAGCTACTGTACGAACAGGAATAATCCCCCGAAAGATGTCTGGCGGTGGCACATTGGCCGCAGCGCTTTGCCTGTGACTTCTGTACAGCTCGCCCCCTGGCTTGTAACCCCCCCCACACACACACACACACATACTAACACACACACACACACGCCACACACTTTGAAGATTTTCACAGCTCTGGGTGGAAAGAGGGCAGCTTTGCAGCGCTGGAGGATCCTGGGGTGACACACAGATCAGGTAGCTTGTATCATCTCCATCGTTAACCTGTCCGTCAGTGCTGCAGCTAAGGTAGCAGACTGTGTGTGTGTGTGCGCGTGTGTGTGAGTGGACATGGGGCGGTTGCTTTGGGGGTCGGGGGTGGAAGGGGCAGGGGGGCCAGTCAGCATGTCTTTTAACTCTAGCCTAAGCTTTTGCCACCATAAAGGTCAGCGCTTCGACATCTGCTGCTCCCTCTGAACCTCTCCTTTCATAAAGAGAAGCAGGGAAGAGGAGAGGACCCCGGGGAATGGATGCACACTCACACACACACACACATACACAGATCAACTTTTATGTCCACGCACACACTCGCACACACCTCTCCGCATCACACTCGCACGCTTGCTCAGCGGCAACACGCGCATGCTAACAAATACAAGGACGCGAGCTTTGTGTCTCAAAGAAAAGCTCAGTGGTGTCATTACACCGGAACAGAGACGCTTGGCTTTCGGTCTGAAAGACTCCCATCATTCCCTTGTTATGTTTTTTTTTTCGTTTTTAATTTTTGGCAGAGGGATAGAGAGGATTGAGCAAAATGGAAACCTGTCCCCTCAGGGGCACGGCAAAGGCAGAGCGGTGTTGAAATAAGTGATTCATGCTTTTATCATTCCAGGTGAACAGTGCTGCTCTTTGAGCTAACACGATCAGTTTCTCTGGCAGCGCGGAAGAAAAAATTACGAAAGCAACACTGACATTTTTCCCCCCCACACAAGCTTTTTTTTTTGGACCCCTCGCCTACATGAAGGACAGTGATCTGGATGTTTCTCGCCAATTTGTGTCAATGTTGAAATCCATCCTGCTAAAACTGAGAGAGAGAGATTTGTACACCCTGGCAAACGATAGAGGGGTTTCAATTGCACATTTTGAGATCGCATCCAAAAACAGGTGTTCAGCAATTAGACGGTGTCATCAAGACCTGAAACAATTAGTCAACTGAGTGAAAATTAACGAGCAGGCTATTTCAGTGATTGATAAATCACATGGCAAGATGCTGGAACAGTCGCAGATATCAGCTCTTCTCTGTCCCTAATGATAGTAAATTAAATATCTTTAGGCTTTGGACAGTCGTGGACAACAAAAATGATTCATCAATTAAAGGAGAAATTCATCATGAGATTAAATTGATAATCAAAATAAATGTCAGTTGTGGTCCTAGTTCTGTACAAAAACCAAAGACCATTTAAGTATTGGTCACGAAATCCATTGTAAGAATGAATTCTAGCTGACCGCAGCCACTAGTATTGATGAAGGAGCAAACTGCAAACTCTCTCGTCTTCGTTCACGTCTGCAGGCAGTGAGTGTTTGACACTTGCGATGTACAGTAGCTTTTGGATTGTGCATCATAAGTCATTTTATTAAAGCAAAAAGTCTACGGACAACAGTCAGATTAATTAGTAACTACTTTGGCAGTCCTGCATTTCCTGTATCAAATAAATGTGCGGATGACGTTCAACTTCTACCGTTTGCTGGAAGACTACACAGACCAAAAAACGTGGTTTACGACGAAAACGCAAAAACGTCTGAGCACAGCATCGAACTACAAGTTTCAATTCAAACACAGGACAAACAACTTCAGAGTCACAATGCCTATTAACGGGTCTGTGGTCATGCAGCCCCCTCCCTGTGCAAAGCCAGAACCAGTCAAACACGACATGTGGCCACAGGGCTGTGGTCAGACTCTCAGAAGCCTCCAACCGTTATTATGAACATGGCCTGCTACCGGCAAAAAAAAAGACCCCTTATGGCACTTTAATTTTCTGTTAAACCTCCCCCTCCCCATCTTCCTCCCTGCACACGGTCACCCCCCACTCCCTCTTCCCCATTCGCCCACTTGCACAACACACACATGAATCTGGAGATATCATCTGGACAGGTGGCCAGCCACCCAGACCTGACCCGCCTGCCCTCTTGCTCGCTCCCTCCCTCCCTCCCTCCGCCTCCTTCCCCATGTACACCACCCCCACCCCCCAACCCAAATCAGTTCAGGTCTGCTGGAAAGCCCCAAATGAACATGCACAGTAACCCCCCCCCCCCCCCCCCCCCCCAGTCCACCTCCCCTTCTCCTACCAACACACACACACACACACACACACACACACAAAACAAGGTCTGTCACCCACTGAGCTGTCTGTGGGGATTACTGCCAGGGTAGGCACACACACATGCAATATGGATTTTTTTTTTCTTCTCTCCAGACTCACTTGAACACAACACTGGGTCCAGCACGTAGTTAATATCCACGTTGAATAATATGGTCACATTACTGAATAGATGCGCAATAGAAGAAAGTGGCATTTGCTGTACTTTGGGTAGACACATGGCAAATATATGATCAACGTGGAAAAACAACAATGAACTCATTCAAACTGGGAAGATGTGTTTTAAAACAGCACATGTAGGGAGACAGTTTCAAGTTCTTTAGGGCAGCAAAAGTCAGACGACGAGAAACTGAATCCACGGCAAAAGATCCGAATGATCTCTCTTCCTGGGGTCAAATCACGCCGGCGGTGTGTGGCGTGTGTCCCGTCCTCAGGTGCACTCTTCATCCCAACTCGTGTGTTTACACACTCCACAAGCCGAGCGCTGTTTGTGTAGTCGGGAACATATGCAACAGTAACGTTACTCGCGGAGCTGTCGTTGTTGTCATCGCGGTGTTCTCTGGCTCTTGAGAGTGCGTGGATTTAAAACAAACACTGTCAGAGAATTGTGCCCAATTATTCTCTCTTTCTTTTCTTCTTTTTTTTCACACGCCACAAAAAAGCCGCAACGTGTTTCAAGTGAGACGTCGCTAGCGGGTGTCCATTATCGGACAGCTAGCTGTATGCGCGCGCGCGCGCGCGTGAAACCGATTCATAAAACGTGCTAACTGCTGAGCACGTTCCGAAAACAAACGCAGACGACCACGGGGAACGTCGAGCCAGTCGAGGAAAGCAAGAAAAAGACACGTGTATTATTATTATTATTATCATTATTATTATAAAAGTGTTTTCCACAAGACATGCCTCGGCTGGTTGTGTTTAGCTCGCTGGTTAGCCTGCTAGCTAACAGCTAGGGGGGGGGAGAAAGACCACCGAGGGCGAAGTATCTCTTAGCCGGGGCTAGCTCACTGAACACCGCAGCAACAGTCCGCTCGGGCAAGTAACGTTAACTGGGCAGAGGGGGGGGGGGGGGGTGGAGACAGTCGCACGCAAAACACACTGAGACAAAGAACCGACTGCTAGCGACCGGAGCAGTGGCCGGAACACCGCGGCGTGTCCCGGGCCGCCGGCACATGGACCGAGACGGAGCTATTCCGCGGCGTTCCCCTCAACTCCGCACCCCCGCCGCCAACCCCAGCGAATCTCAGACTCACCCTGTCACAACAGGCGCCATCTTCCGCAAACTCTCACCGAAACTCCAGTACTCGCGATATCCTTCTTCTGTCGCTCTCCCACCAAGCCCGACAGTCCGCCGAGACAACAGCGAGCCGACTGGAGGCGTGGGGACGAGGGAGTCGGGGAGAAAAGGGGGTGGGCGAGGGAAGACGGAGAGAGAGAGAGAGAAAAGGGGGAGGCGGCGGGCGCCGGCAACACGGAGCGGGGCGGGGGGGGGGGGGGGGGGGGGGGGGGGGGGGGGGGGAGAGAGAGAGAGAGAGAGAGAGAGAGAGAGAGGCAGACGCCACAACAACAGGCGTGGGAAACTTCCGAGATCGCGCGAGACTTGGAAAACTCTCACAATAGGCGAGCGCAGGGGCGAGCGTCAGCTATCGCGAGACCCGCGTCGAGGGGAGTAGTTGTTTATCTTGCGGCGCTCAACTACTATTCCCACGTGTTTACCAGGTGATAAATCACAGCTCCCACAGGTCCAGTGGGGGGCGAGTGGCGACGAACCCCTCGGGTTTTTCTCCCAGGCTCACACATGCATTTTATAGTATGCACCCTGTTTCACCATATCGTCCCTACAGTGTTCAGCATTAACAGCTGTACAACTGCAACAGTTGTAGTTGCAGCCAGAATATCATTTATAAGCCATTTATTTTTCATTTTAACATATTTCACAATATGTATAAGGAGGCTTACGCAGAAAACCAGCACAAGAGGCAATGACACACTGCAAGGACAGTAAATTAAAGGAGAACTTAAAAAGAGGGTTTCTGCACCCCAAATTTACCCCCCCCCCCCCCCCCCCCCAGTGACATTTGCAGTTCCTGTTTGGAAAGTGGAAACAATGGTTTGACCACATGTGAACGGGCCATACAGGGCAGATTAGCGCATCACGTCGCATTGGGGAGTCCCATGACCGCCCACCGCACAGTCCAAACCTCAGCCAAAGTACAAGGGAGGCTATTATTTAGAATGAGCATGCTTGGAAATGTGGCATTGACTTTATTAGCTGTTCCGCTTGTGCCTGCCTTAAACTCTCTCTCTCCCCTCCCGCCCCCCCGGGCCAGATTGCATCTCTCTAAAAAGTTTGCGCTGCATCCCCACCCAACACAAACAGGTCAGGTCATTCTTGTTTATCCGGGAGGGGTCGGAGGGCCGTAAACCTCCATGTAGGTCTCCATCCCCTTGTGTTGTTGATGTTGTCTTCCGCAGCCTTCATTTAAATCTGTTTGGCGTCTTTGTTCACCTTACAAGTGACTTGTAGTGGGAGTTTTCCCCGCTTCAAAGAGAAAGTGAAGGCTTCTGAGACCACACTCATGGCAAGTCAATGCTCTCATTACATGTGTGTGTGTGTGTGTATATGTGTGTGTGTGTGTTTGTGTCTGGCTGTGTTAGAGAGAGAGATTTGCCTGTGGCTGTTTGTATGGGAAAAAGTGTCTGAACAAAAAAAATAAAAAAAATAACCACAAATCTAAAACAAATAGTTGGCAGTCTTGTCACATTTAACTCCATTGAATATATTTAATGACAAGTTTATTTTTCTTCCATGGCCGGTTAAAGAGAAAGTTCAACATTTAGGGAAACATGCTTATTCGCTTGGTAAAATTTCATTACCATATTTAGTTTTGTTCTTTTTGAATGAATTAAACAAAAGCAGAAGACATTTATCAGCAGGGCTGCACAATAGATCGTTACGGCATAATCATTGCAATGCAAGCATCAAGTGGGCTTCTTTTCCTGCTTGATGCAAAAGGAAAATGTGCATGGTTATAATTTTTCATGACTAATCTACGAGCTAAATCTTACAGAGATGGAATAATCTACTGGGATTTGATTGGATAAACAGAGTTTAGGATGGTGTTGTCCAAAAACTGGTATTCAAGTCATCTGGTCAGATTTCCTGTTTTGTTTCTTTTCATATTGCGCGATATATTGCAGAAAATGAAATTCCAATATCTTGCAGCCCCATTCATTTGCAATTTTTTTGATACCATCGGACAAAGCCATGTTTGCCAGTGTTTGTGATAAGCTAAACTAGCTGGCTACTGGCTCCAGCTTCATATTTACCTTAAAGACAAGACAGATGAATCAATTTTCCCATCTAATTGCCAACGAGAAAACCAACAAGCATATTTCCCAAAAATACAAAAGTATTGCGTTCTCTTCTCGAAATGTGGATCAAAAACAAATCAAGACATTCAAATGCTTGAAACTATGTTGTTTTTTCTCTCCCCCCGCCTCTGTCCCTAACAGATGTCCTATCAGTGGGAGTGCGCAACTACACCAAATAGTTTCTTTGTAGAAAGTAGCAGATGCGATCTCCCTCAGTGTACAAGTGTGTAAATCTACACATTTCACATTGTTCTGATGCATAATTCATTTTTACGGCGCTTCACTGTTCTGCCAGAAAGACAGAGGGGGGGGGGGGGGTCTTGCGGGGATGAGGTTTTGCATGAGAGTGTGCCTGGCCCGCAGCCCGAACTATGAAGACACAGAGACGAGGACCTCATCCTGCCCTCAACCATTTTTCCTTTCCCTCTCTTGTTTTTTTTTAACATTTTTTTTTATAGTCAGCGGAGAACCTCTAGTTACACCCGGAGTTGAATGGGGAAGCATAAAGTTTCCTCAAATGTTTTACAGCTGAACACAGGAAGGAAAAAGGAAGAAAAAAAGGAGAGACTACACAAGTGCAAGTACTTTTTCAGAGAAAATGGAAGCGAAAAAACATCCCTTTTTTGAGGGATATGTAAACTTTCAGTATCTAGATGAGGTGTCATATCAATTCAACAACAGCAGGATTTTTTGGTTACGGTTGCAACGCATAACATGGTTTAAAGGCAACTCATACACATGATTTAGGGCTTCCCTGAGGCTCATCATCATCATGTCTGTTTTTGCCCCTTCTTCTCAACCTTCGCTCCATGTTGCGCTCTCTCGTGAGGAGTAAAAAAGCCATCTATTTTAATAGAGACATAGCCAATTCAAGCAATCACGACCAAGCCGTAAGCCCCAGGTCTATAAATCCAATCCTCACTTGGTTGCTTGAGCTTGTGGCTCAGAAGAAAAGGAAGATTGAGATAGGAAGAACGATCCTGGTGCCCATGTCGAAAGGACGCTCACCAGTCGAGCTTCCCATCCGGGTTATCTCTGTAGATTTGACCTAAATACTGTTGACTTTCATGCGTTCAAGTGGTGCCATGTGCTGACTGACATTCAACCGGTGTCTGTTGCGCGGATCGAGAGCAAATTCTCATCATCCCTATATCTTTTTGAACGTGTAATTGTGAAATTAAGGCGTTTTGTTCTGTGGTCCGGGCAGTTTTTTTCCACATCAGCGCTTATCCCACCGAGCTGAAACCACCAATTATCTAAATAAAGTGGGGCAAGTTATTTTTGTCTTCGGTTCTGAGGAGCGAAAACAAAGCGGCGGGGAGAAAGTGAGCCAATTAAGGAAGTGCAGTTCGAGTTTCCTGATTAGCAACATCCTCGAGAACGAGTCATCTGATACGCAGCCGAGCGCGGAGGAACTTCCTCCAATGAGCCGCCGCACTGGAGCACAGTCGAGAGTGAGAACCAGCGGCAGACGGAGAAAGGTGGGTCAAGAGACACTGGGTCAAATGTCAGACTGGTGAGCGGGCGGACAAGCCGAGAAATGGGCGCATGAAGGAATCAGATGGGTGCCAGACATTTACTGTCGTCAGAAAAACTTACAGAGGAGCCGCCTGATAAAATCCCCTTTGCCTCAATTCACGTCACAAGGCAAAAAGTCACAAATGAATCAACTCTGGCTCGTGCGAGTCGGAGTTCACAGCAGAGGGAAGGGCATCCCTGTCTGTCCAAATGTCCGTTGTGTCCATCTGTCTCGCTGTCCAGCCACATGGGAAAGCCCAGGGGTGGACGAGGGCAGACAGTTTGACAAATGGAAAGGACAATGAGTCCGGGAGGGGCACACCTTCGCGCCCCCTCTCGCCCTCTGTTCCACGCCGCCCACTTTTATCAAATGACTGTCACTACAATTAGATTCCGAATGCATCACAGAGCCTTCACTGCTTTGACTTAAACAGAAAGGGTAGACAAAAAAAAACAAAAACTGTCAGGGTGATAAGTTTGCAGACTGTCAGGGGAAATAAAGCGTCTGTTTCCCGAGCGGACTCTTTTGAAAACGGCGAGCGAATCGGAGGCAACGAGGAAAGAGACGTTTCCCCTTTTCCTAGTCGCGCACAGTTCACAGTGAGTTCAAGCTGCCAAATCGCATGCGGGGTGAGAACTGCGCAGGCACGCTACTTGGCAGCTCTGTCGTAGCCTGTGTATGACATTGGAAAATAAGCAATATGATATGATTGACATACAGTACACCACAGTGGCTTTGTATAGGCAGCCACCTTTAGAAACAAAACCCAACAGTTTATGGTTGAGTGAAAAGCTTTTACGATCTGCTCAGTTTGCCTGAAAACTGATAACACCCCACACTTTTCAATAAAGAGCAGTCAATCCGCAGCAAGTATTTTTTTCACAGCCTTTAATATTGTTGTAATAGAGCTAGATTATGGGCTTTCGCAAGCATGACACAATAATAGGGGACCTGTAAATCCATTACTGTGATGGTTATCAGCAGAAACAACAAGCACAGATAGATACAAAAATCTGAAACCCGGCATTGTTTCCTCGGTTGCCCAAGGAGAGGAATCGGCTCTTCGACCGCAGAAACGTTTGAAATCATTTTGCAGAGGATTGCGCACGGCCGATTCCATCCCCCTTTTCACTGGGGGGGGGGGGGGGGGGGGGGGGGGGGGGGGCTTTTCATCTAAAAGGTTATACGAGTCCCCGTCTGGGTCGGACTTGGCTCCGTCTCTTGTCGCCATCTTTTTAAATCGGCCTCTTTTTGCCTCGGGGTATTTAACTTTGATTAAAAAAGCAGAGTTGATCATGAGCTGTGGAAATATGTCGAAAGCATTATGTTATGAAAAAGTATTTTAAAAAAAAGCAGCCAAGCAGCCCTCGGAAATTGTCCCCTGAAAAAACATGTGACATTGTCTGCGGGGAATTTGTGGAACTGAAATATGCCGGTGGCCGTAAATGAAGTGAAATTCCACATTTGAAGTCATCCAACCGTACATTTTGGCTCAGAATATACATGTGAGACCAAATACCACTTAACTGAAGAGGCATAATGTCTACCGAGTTCTACGGAAGGCCCAAGATGTTTTATTTCAGCTGGATCCTCTCGACGATGCCGCTTTCAAAGGCCTTTTTCAGGCAATATGATTAGAAAAGAGTTGATTCTTTTTCATTTTTCATGTGAGAGCAAGTTACCTGTGCTGTACATGTTCCAGGTTTAGGGGTTGACTTTAAGTTAGCTTAGCACAAAGACTGAAAGCAGAGGGAAACAGCTCGCAAAAACCACCAACCAACACCTCCGTCGCTCATTAAATAACATATACTTACCCAATACTTCTTAGTTGGACTACTTCTTGAGCGCCGTGACTTCTGGGAGTCTTGTTCTTGCCAAGAAACTAGCCGAGACTAACTAGCCTCTTTTGCGAACTAAGCTAGCCCTTTTCTCAAACTAGGGAAGACTAGCTAGCTTTGAAGTGTCTCCGCTAAGCTAACCGGAAAAGGAAAGCATTTATTTCCCAAAATGTGGCGCCAATGGTTGACATGGTTAGCCTAGCTTAGCATAAAGCCTGCAGAAAAGATAGCCTGGCCTCTTTCCACAAATTCACACAGGGATTTTAAGTAGTGGCTTACTCGCGATCTTAGTGCATTCAATCAGACCTTTCATTGGCATTTCTTCTTCCAGTATTTATGCTAAGCTAAGCTAACCACGTCCCATCTCTGTATCTAAAAGAATACAATCGCCCAACAACTTCCCCTGAGACTCCGTCAAGCGGCGCACCGAGCATCAAAATCCCTGTTTCTCCAGTGTTGAGTAAACCGAAGACAGGCACACTGATTATTCTTTCCCCCCCCCCCCCGGACAAGATGTTGTAACGCATGTACACTCATCCAAGTACCTGGAGGAATCAGCGTTTAGATAAAACAACCGGAAAGCTTAAGTTATCACAACCCATTGTTTAATCGTGTCATTGTGCGAGGGTTTGATCGCATGCGACAAGTGAGAGCAAAAACCCCCCAAAAGAAGAAGACGAGGCAAGTTAATCATAAAACATGCAAAACTCTGGGTTGATTTGTGTTTCTCCGCTCCATCAGAGATTCCTTTTCGTGACTCAGCTGCGATGCATTCACGTCACGTTCACTTCTGGATCGCGCCGTCGGATGTGGTAACTGTGATTGACACCCGCGTTCCACCTCGGAAAATCTGAGTCGATGCGTGCAGCCCCAAAACAAGGTCTCGTCCCTCTCGTCCCCCCCCTTTTTTTTTCTCGGCGTGTTCCTTGTGAATCCGAAGCATGATTTGTGGAAGCCACGCAGAGTACGGGCTGCAAGAATCCTGCAGCCTCGACACGAGCTATTTTGTTTGTTGTCAGGATGTGGTTGAAACATCATCTTCTGAGCCGAGAGAATCGGTATCGCGGTCGGCTAGGCCGGCGGCCAGTGTATTCAGAGAGGTTTGGTCCCAGAAGAAAAGGAGGGGGAAAAAAAAGAGCAAAAAAACTCCTCCAAACTTAAAACCCTTAAGAGGCTAATCAGGAACAGGGTCAAAAAATGTCATAACAATAGAACCTTCCAACAAAAGTAAAGCGCTCCACTTTGTGTAAACCCTCCCGGGATATTCACATCCAGTAAACTAAGAGCATAACTCGTTTAGCTTGGCCCGCCGCCGTTATCAGTTAAGACTTCCAAAGCCAAAAGCTCTGACGAGGGCTTATAGCAGAAGCGGCCTGATAGTGTTACAATGCAGATTGCTAATGTTTCTTTAACAAGAGCGCGGGACGGGCCGCGTTGCACCATGGCAAAAAGATTGATGAACACTTATTAGTGGGTACAACGCACCTCGGTCCAAACCCGAAAGAATTGCATAGTCGCTTCTTGACGCCATTTCCGATGAATTGTTTCAGGCAAAATGAAAAAGCAGCTCCAGCGACGATTTAACTAATAGTCACGTCCGTTTGCTCTCTTTTCCTGCGCCCCATGCTCTTTAAACATGATGTATTACAAATTGACATGGCTTTTTCAGAAAAAAACAACAACAACAAAAAACACACCAAACAATCTCGGCCGCCCGTTGCAACTGTTTATGAGTTTAGTGTTTAGATAGACACTAGTTTCACTTTGTGAACCGCAGCATATTTGGCTGGTGGGGGTTTGAAGGGAATAAGCCTCAGCCAAGTGAACCTCTCAAACCTTGACCTTTGACTCTTAAACGCCCACTCTCTCTCTTTCTGCACACACACACACACACACACAAACATTTTTTTCAGCGCCTACTACGTCCGCAAAAAAAATGAAAAATACTCTCTGACACACATGAGGGGGAAGAGGTGATACAAACACACACACACACACACACACACACAAGCACACACTCTCTGGCCGAGTGACTGCACTGCGGAGGCCATGACCTTCTGCGCCACCCCCTCCTCCTCCACCATCTCCCAGGCTGTCTGTCTGTGGGCTGATAGAGGCAAAAGGGGGGCGAGGGTCAGCGAGGGGCGAAACGGGACAGGAAGAGGACTGGTGATTTGGAGGAGGGGGGAGTGGGGGGGGGGGGCGGACGGCGGCGGGGGGTGGGGGGGGGGATGAACATATCCCTGACCCTCTTTCTCATTCCTGGCAGCCACACTGCTGCTCCAGGGGAGAGAGAAGGAGAGAGGGAGGCCCTGCAAATATTTGAGATGGATCCACACCCACAGACCAGATAGTAGACTTCCACACACACACACACACACACACACACACACACACACACACACACACACACACATCGACACTCATCTCCACAGCTATGAGTTTCACTTAAATGGGTGGTCGGCTGTGGGACATGATAGCATTGTCACTGCGAGCATGTCAGCATGCTAAAGACAGCATTTAGGTGCAGCCCCACTGGGCGTCTATTGTGATAAAGTGATTTATTGGTTTGCCCCCTCAAAGTTTATGACAAGTTTTACCGACACTACAGGTTCCCCCCCCCCCCCCCCCCCCCCCCATCTCTTTTCTCTTCAAAAACAAATGCAGATAAAGTTTCCAGTAAAAAAATTGTGATTTGCACTTCGTACATTGAAATAAAATTAAAAATCCCGTTTCCGGCCACACGCAGGCCACTTGAGCCGGCACCTGCACTTTTGCATCATGGCCGCCAAGTTTCATCGATTCTGAGGAAAAAGAATCGCGAGCGTGTGCAAACGAGAAAGACAAGATCCATCACATGAAAATCATATATCCTCTTTTTAGAGAAAACCTTCTTTGGGGCACACTTTTGAAAAAAGCTCCAGTTCTCCCTGGTTATAAATGGGAGAGGAAAACGGAGAAGAAGAAAAAAAAAAAGGGGCCATGGATTTATCTACATTCATTTGGCTGAGTGACATCGTGGGGACCGGACAAAACCAGAAGCTCTGTACATGAGAGAGTGAGCAAGGCCCGGGACACAAGAACAAGTGAACGAGTGAACAGTGGTAGCAGTGTGAACAGACGGGCGCGGAAACGGGGTGGCAGGCATTCAGCGGGGGAGCTTTAGAAATGCAGGTGCCTTAATTGTCCTCCGATAAAGCCTCGGCGAGTGGGCAAACCTGTGAATGAGTGTCCGTTGAAGAGCGAGATGAATGAGGCGCACGTGAATGAATGAATGAGTGAGGGAGTGAATGAGTGAATGAGTGAGCAAACGAGTGCCTGGAAGAGTACGCACTCTGTGGGGAAGCTGGAGGAGATTGTGGATTTAGTGAGTTGTTGGGGGGGGGGGCGGGGGGGTTTCAGAGGAGTGGGGGGGTAGGAAGAGACAAGTGATGTGATGTATGGGAGGTAAAAAGGCTGAGAAAGAGAGGAGGGGAGGGGGTCGGAAGAAAAAAAAAAGAAGGAAGCAGCAGAGAGAGATGGCGAAGAAGCATTAGGGAAAAGGTGGGTGAGAGAGAAGGAACAGAGGCAGGAGAGGGAGGGGGGGGGGCAAAAATCAGCATAGAAGTGGGGAGTAGAAGGGGGTGAGGTGTGGGGGGGGGGGGGGTTTAGTCAGGCCCGTCTCAGACAATATGACATGGCACACGCTATTAATTCTGGCTCAGCGGAGAGACCCTGCCTCGCCATCTGCTCAGGGTCAGGGGCGTTCGCTGGGGTCGGCGTCACATCCACCACCAGCCTCCCCCACACACACACACCAACTCACCCACTTACACACGCACACGCACACACACACACACAGACACACACACACACACACACACACAAACACACACACATACACAGAACCCCCCCCTCCGTCCTTGCCTTGCAGACACCCGGCCAGGCCCGCGTGCATTTCCATAAAACAATTGCAAGCCAACCTGCTCCCGTGTCGGGCGGGTGGGGTTAAGAGGGGAGTGGAACGCCAGCTAGCCTCCCTTAACAATGGCCTGTCAGATGAAAAGGCCCTTGGTGAACCTGATATACATTACAAAAGAGCCACACCAGGGTAGGCCCCGGGCCCGGCCCTGCCGACCTGTGGTTGGATTTGAGCTTGGCGTTCATTCGTTTGTTTGCAGTTTTCACCCAACCCCAACCCCACCCCCTTCCTCTTAACCCCACCAAAATTGCATACACACACACACACGTGCGCGTGGCGGGCTGGTGTTAGATAGAGGTGGAGGTGGTGGTGTTTCCTGTTGGCTTATAAAAGAAGCTAAAAGATAATAAATGTCTTTTCATTGATTGAAAGACAGCAAATAATAAAAGGACTTACTTTGAAAATTCATAATGTTTTTCAATTGTGAAAGAAGATAAGATAATCCTTTTTTCAGTCCCACTATGGGGAAATTTGCCCAGTTACATTTACAACAGGCATAGAAAAAAAAAACATCAGTTGAAAAATAACAATAAATATAAGTAGTATAAAGACAAGGACATATAAAAAAATTAATAATATGCACAATATAAACTAAATATGTAAAGTGTAACATGATGGCACGTAAGATATTAAAATTGCAAAGACAGACGGTGAGTATTGCAGGTTCTTTTAAATAACTAGAAATAGTTGTTAGAATTATTTGAAGTATTATTATATATTTCATATTATTTGGATCACTATTCACTATTACTAATGACATTTAACATGTCAGCTTTTTTAATGTCATAGAGGGAGGTAATATTAATTTCCTCATTACTGTACTGCAGTCTATAACATATAATAAGTGCATGTTATTAAATGACCAGATGTTTATCTTGAAAAATATTCATCTAAATAGCTGTCAGATCATTTTCGTAGAGATAATATTGGCTTCTGAAAGGTAATTGAGTATGAATATAAATTCCCCCTCAATGAAAATATTAAAGTACATATTTTTTACTCACATACAATGTTTGCTTATCATAATAGATACAATGATCAAATGTACAAGCATCGTAGAGCAGTGCAGTGATAAGAAGAAGAAAGCCATCGCGTGCAAGAGCGGGCAAAGCTGTGAGATATAGGGTCCCTAATTCTGTTGCTTAAGATCTGGATTAGCACTAAAACAAGAAAAGACCAGACGGCTGGAAGAGGTATCGCTGTGTCAACACGCCACTTCCTGTCTGCCTTTCCCCCGTCACCATCACTTCGTCCACCATAACCATCCCCTTCTATCAAATCACATCAATTTATTCCACGCTGCCTTCGCTTTCTATCTTCAGCAAGAGAAGAAACACGTCTTGATTTCTTTGACCTTCGTCACTGTTTGTGTGCAGGTCCATCAGCCGGTCATGTAGATGGGTGAGGAGTTTAAGTCCCTCCTGTGCCACCACCACCCCCCGAGCTAAATCCCTTAATCTGCTCTCGGACACGTCTGGAGGGCAAAACAAACAAATAGGACCCCCACTCCCCCTCTTGTCCTCCTCCTTTCAGCCACCAACTCCACACACACACATGCATACAGATCCCCCCCACCCACCCGAGCCCCATCACCGAACATGACATCACTGAGAGGATAGGGTGACATTCACCCTCTCAAGGTTAATGAAGTGAGGTTGTGACCACAAAGCCGGCGATTCAAATCACGGCATGTCTTGTAAAATCCACACAAGCCCCGATACCCTCCCACTCTCTGTCTTTATTTCTTCGTCAGATCTGTTACATGATCAAATGTTTCTTCAAACCTTTCCCTAATGAGGTTCGATAATGAGATCTCATGTTATCTACCCAGTAGCTGCTTTGAATGCAAAATTTGATATATTATATCAGCTCTGGGTGAAAAACAATACCACACCGGCCTTCTGCTTGTTGATCTAAGTAAAAAAAAAAAAAGTAATTTGATTTAGTCGATCATGTTCGTCTCTTCTTTCTAATTTTCTGATTTCCATAAGTCCATAAGGCCTCATCAGGTCTCTTCTATAAACTCTGCTGCTCTCTCCTTAATTTATGTATGCAGATGATACAATTTTGCTATAGCTTCTTTTCAGTCATTGGCAATATCCATTACCAAACAGTTATGTATTTATTGATGATCTGTAAAGGCATTCCCCGGGGGTCTGTTCTAGAGCCTCTGCGGTTCTCTCTATAAACGGATACTAAATGTTCCTATGTAAAAGTTTGTGAATATCTATTTTTTTGCAGATGATAACATTTTCTCCACAGTAGCCTACTCTAAGTTATTAGCAATATCCAATCTAGGAGTTGGATTCCAGGTCTTAAAAGAGCTCGATCTGAATTTGGCAAAGAAGGCAAAGAAAACCAAACCAAAATCAATTTATATATATATATATATATATATATATATATATATATGAAATACGCAGGGGGAAAAACATTGGCCTGTACGTTTGTGAGGTGTCTTTTCTGGTGTGCTCACGTTTGTACGCCGTCCTAAATGTGCATCAGGTGGTCAAAATGAGGTTTACTAGCCATTATATCAAAAGTGTGCAGGGGGTGTTGTTCCCGCAGGAGGTCAGGGGTGAAAGGTCGGGGGGTGAACCCAAGGCAGTGTCATGAATGGCAGCTGGTTTCGTCAGCTGATGACCTCCAGGGGAAAAGACAAAAAGGGGGACAGACAGTAAGGAGGAAACCTCGCTGATCTAAAAACAAAAAACAATCCAAAAGTTATTGAAGTTGCGAGACGCAGACGAGGGGTGAGTCAAAACATCACTTGTGTCTAAAAGAAAAACGTGAATCTATTTATATATATATATATATATATATATATATATATATATATATATATATATATATATATATATATATATATATATATATATATATATGTCTCCATTGTCTGCCCCCAATCCGGCCTCAACCTCTCCTCCCTCCCCGTCTGCCTATAAACCAACCTCATTACCTTTAAATAAAAGATCATTTTCCCCGTCTTTCCCTCCTTTCCTCTTTTCCTTTCCACTCATTTTTAGCCTCTTCCTCCCTTCGCTGCGGGTTACCTCCGACTCCTGACTGGGTGGGAGCTGCGATGGGGCCAAAGCGGTGATGTCACGGCTGTTATTTTCAAAAAGGGGTGAGCTCATTGGCTGAAACCACAGAGGAGCTGGCATCCAAGTGTCAGGGAACGAGCGGCCCCGGGTCTGCTAGTGGCCTGGCCCTGACTTTCATTTGCTTTACATCTGGGGAAAGGATCTGGGGCGAGTTGTCCTCTCTATCAATCTGTTCCTCTTCCATCTATCACTCGGAGGAGAGGCATAAGAGTAGGGAGTCGCTGACAGAGAAAAAAAAGAGTCATTAAGAGATGGGGACACGAGGAAAAAGAGAGAAAGCGACACCAAGACCGCAAACAGGCCGCGAGAATAAATAAAACTGCTTCTTACAATTTGGGAGTCTGGCTTCGGGGCCTCAAGGAGCAGATATGGGAGTGTGGAGGCCGGCGGCCACGCGCTAGTTGACCATGACATGGAAAGAGTGACACGACTGTGCAAGATGTGCCAGAGGATTGATAAAACGCCGGCTGCTCCTCCTGCGATTCCAGTAAGAACTCGTCGCCGAAAGCAGGTCGCGTTGACCTCCACCGTGGCGGAAGAAGGAAATGTTCACTCTTGCGCAATTTCAAAGTTGTCAAAGCAGTTGAATTAAGGGGAAAATGTGTTTGCAGTTTGGCGCAGTGAACGTTCCTCCGTCGACTGATAACGTCAGTGCCCAGTGCGGAGCCTCACATCACAACATCACTAGTTCAGCTGAAATGGAAAAAGCGTTCTCATCTAATCCTTACACGATAGAGGACTGTATCTGGAGATTGCTGGGCCGGAGAGTTTGGCTGAATCGCGTAAAACAAGACCCTCCCCAAGCATTAACAATACTTCCTTAGACAATTCACAATCATTTTTCATGTGGAAAAACAAATCAAAATTGAGACTAATCCAGAGAATTTAATGGATATAGCAGAGTATTCTGTTCCTCAAAACTGTCATGGTCCAATCACATGCTAGTTGGGTTTTGTGTCTTCTGCATGTGGAACAAACCTCTTTATGATGCACACATAACACGTCTTTGTGATGTAACTAACATTGACATTTTCCAAGATTTCCCAGTGAATAATTCATGGATCTTGATGAAAAAAATATCAGACATAGTTAAGGGACCGGTGCCTATGAGTGTGTAGTTTGGTGCTGATTCAGTTAGGTATCAAAGTTAAAGTGAAAAATAAATACAAAACTATTAAAGTATATGACCCTCCCAGCTCCCCCATGTAATAATCTTCAAACAACAACATGTCAACATTACAATAATTTAGATAGAAATCCTCCTGACTGGGAATCTTTGAGCTAAAAGTTTGGTTTAACTACTCCACCTGTGCCTGGGTTTTCCAAGGCATTCTGGGAAATGTAGGAGATCTTATGTATTAAGATAAAGTGAACTGTCCCTTGGAGAAAAAATCATGGAAATCATTTGTCAGGTGAAGAAATTCAATCATGTTGGTGACAGGTAGATGAAGAGCGCATTATCAGAAAGTACGACCTGGAAAAACCACTGAGCTTCACGAATGCTTGTCTTTCACTTTGAGCACGGAATTTTCCCCTTATTGTAAAGGAGAACGGTTTTGTGTATACAAAAGATTTAATCTCATGTAAACATCCCAAATTGAATGATACACACATCAATTTGTAGAATGGGAATTAGTGGAAGCCGGGGCCCATTGTGTCTGACATTTATACACATCGTGGCTGCCAAGGAAAGTCTCTGTGTGTGTGTGTGTGTGTGTGTGTGTGTGTGTGTGTGTGTGTGTCAGTAGCCATGTAAAAGCACACGGTGTACGACAGAGGCCGACCGACAGACAGAGAGAAATACGGAGGAGGTGATTTTCTGCTTTCTGCTTTCTGGGCTTTATCTGTGCCTCACATCTGTGTGCCAGTCAGACTATTTGTGAATGTGTTTGCATGCGTGTGTGTGTGTCTTCGTGTAGGTGTGTGTGTGTGTTTGTAAGGGTCAGTCTGGGCAGCAGTCCAGACTGCTAAGAGGAAAAGGAGTGAGTTTCATCACAGGAGGTGGGTCTGGGCACTGCGCCAACTCGCCTGGCACACGCACACAAACACACACACACACACACACACACACACACACACACACACACACACACACACACACACACACACACACACACACACACACAGGCGCACAAACACACGCAGCCCGAGGCAGTGGCCCTGTGTTGCTGATGCCTGCAGGCCGGCCCGACCACTCGCTGCCCCCACGGACACGCAGAGGACGAAGGGGTGATACAGCAAGATGGGAGGAGAGGGAAGAACTGCGGGGGTGAGGAGGGATGTGGCAGTGAGAGGAAAAGCTGATAAGATGGAGACCGAGAGAGACACGGAAACTGAGGCCGGCAATGATAGATGGAGGAAAACAGAGGGAGATAGACAGAGAGTATGAGGTGTCAGGAGAGTGGAAAAATAAGGACTGGAGGAGGGAAAGAGATGGCTCAAACAAATGGAAAAAGGGGAAACGGGATGGTCGGGGTGGGCTATAAGTTGGTGTGTTTGTTGTGGGAGGTGCAGTGAGGGGGTCCAGAAATGTGGAAAGAGGAGGGAGACCGAGTTAAAGGGGAGAATGGGGAGAAGAGGAATGGAAAAGCAGTGGAAAATGTTTTAGAGGAAGGAACAGAGGGTGACATAGACAGACAAGGGCATTTGGGGTAGTGGAAAAGGGATAAGATAAAGGGAGTAGGAGTGTGTGTGTGTGTGTGTGCGCGTGTGTGTGTGCGTGTGTGTGTGTGAGTGCCCCAGAGGCAGAAAGAGGAGAAGAGAGGGTGAGAAACAGAGTGATATACATTCGAGGTTTGACAACATACAAAGCGGCCTTTAATTGAACTGATGGAGAGATGAGAGAATGTGCCGGAGAGAGGGCGAGGGCTGAGGCAGGAAATGAGGGAAAAGAAAGAGGGGCGGGACGTTAAGACCCGGACCAAGACTGAAAGATAGAGGGACAGAAATGACACCGGTCGGTTGCGGTGGCCGCCTGGCGGCGGCGGGGATCGAACCGCCGGCCCTCGGCTCTTCTCTCTTTACAAAGCCACAATTGCATGAGGTGCCATTATTGCATCAACATTTTCGTGAAAGACCCATCGTCCGAGCAGTCGTCAAGCAGCGGGCCGCTGCACGTGCACGGAGAACTGAGCGCCGCTTCATTAGCGGTGGCGCTGTAGCGCCATGACCGATTGTGTGGAAGAAAGAAACGTGTCAAAAATGAGGAAACGTTCCCGCGTTGCAAATTTCGCAGAACGGGGCAAAAAATAAACGTCTGCGAGAGGAAGATCGGTCAGAATCGTAGTGTTCACTTCCACTTTGAGTGAATCGCATGGCCGGCGTAAGATAGAAAAAAATAAAAGACCCAAAACCAGACATTTTCATTTCTTCAACGCAAAATGCGAACGCTTCATGCAACTTAAAATCCTCGGTCACAGACGTGTTTGGTGCGCGAATGACGATCGAGCGCCGACAATGGTCAGTCATATTGGTGGCGCTGAGGTTCTGGGCCCCCCCCCCCAAATCAAACTCTGCTCAGGGCCCCCATTAGGGGCTTGGTCCGGCCCTGCGTGAGAGATACAGGAAGACAGCCGGGGTGAGAGAGAGAGAGAGACATACGGAAACAACGAGTGAGAGAGAGAGAGAGAGAGAGAGGAAGAGAAAGAAAGAACTCCTGTGCCGCTGCCAGAGCGAGGTATAGGGTTTCCTGAGACTTGTTTTCCTGACTTAGCCGTTCTGTAAGCCCTCCATCTACTTCCCCTGAATATCCGATGTTACACACACACACACACACACACACACACACACACACACACACACACACACACACACACACACACACACACACACACACACACACACACACACACACACACACACACACACACACACACTTCGCCTCTCTCCTCACTACACATCCCGGCAGATAGAGTTTTCTTTTTTTCTTTTTTGGGAAAACTGAGCCCAGTTCCCTCGGGCTAAACCCGTGCTCCGGTTTCACCACCGCGTTCCAGAGTACAATTCCTCAGTGCTGGACGGCGTTTACTTAGGCAGATTCCTGCCTCCTCGACATGCTGCACAATCACCCTCTGAGCACTTAATCTCTGTTATTGGAACTCCGCTCCTATCAATCCGCTTCCGTCCAAATATTATCGGAGGCCGAGATAATAAAAAAAGTTGCAATAAATATGCGAAAAACAACACCGCCAGGGCACAGCAAGACCACTTGCCTCGGCAGTTTGACTTTTTTTTTCTGCGTGCGCGTGAAATCAATGTGTTAATACGCGAAGTGTGCATATGCAAAACCCGCCGGCTCGCACGACGCGACCGCGAAAAGTTAAAGTTGTGCAGTCAATCCTCGGCGCGAGGCGAAAAAAAGTGCAACATTTTTGACGTGGCCGACATGTCAAAGGGAAAGGCAGGGTACCTGCCGTCAAAGATCTACCCCATATATATATTTATATACTGTAAATGTGTGAGATACTTCAAGATTGGCTCTAGACATTTTAGGCTTGTGGCCTAACAAAGCAATAATGTCCTCGAGTTGTTCCCACAGTGGATTCATTTTGAATGCTCTTTTGAGAGCTACAGAGACAAAACAATCAGATATTTTGCGAGATGACAGCAAATATTAGAGGAAAAAGCCCCAAAATAAGCAGAATGTATGGGGCCCATTCTTTGGGTACATTTTAGCAGCCCCCAAAAAACACACAACCAGAAGCGCGACCGGATAAAGTTTCTTCGAAACAGACGGGAGCCAACGGAAAGACAATCCAGCTGGCGGCCGTCCAGACTGGTTACGTGGATCTGTCCAGCTCATTACATTGTTGGCAACTATATTTAAGGTTTGTTCCGATCGCGCCGCGTCGGGTGTAAGTGCTTTCGGGGCAACCGTTGAGTGAAACTGCTGCGTAATTCATTATAATCTCGCATCTTTGGGTTTGAGAAGGTGCTAAAGTCATGTTGCACGTCCCTCTGTGATCTCATTGAGCCTAAGGCCACCAGAGTTATGACTCGAGTCAACCCCCGATGACTGTTATATGTTGCATTACGAGAATTTTGCAGTGACACGACGTCGTATTCCATGAGAGGCCGCAAAGCTTCTTTTTTCTTTTTTTTTTACATTATATAATTCCGAGCACAGCGTCTCCCAGCTGTAACCTTTGACCTTGCACTAATCAGCAATGACAATGGGCAAAGTTTAGTCAAAGTGATTTGTGACAGAATTCCCTACGTCTGACACCTCACTGCAAAACTAAAGACCTAAATTACAAGGAGAGAAAGCAATGAAATGAAATGAAATTCCCCTTCACGATAAAGTACGACAATGTGCACGTGGATGGATCAGAACAGAAACACGTTGGCTAATGTGTTTCAGTCCTTGCTGTTCTGTTCTGTGCTGTGCGTGATGTGTTCCATACAGTAGGTAGCAGGGGGGAGGAAGATATCACCGTGTGGTAGTGTGCAGTAAGAATCCAGAAGCCACAAGTATAAGTCGGTTTTCCCTTCACTCTTGCACACCACCCCCCCAGCACCCCCAAGCCAAACCACTCTTTCTGATACCCCAGCCTCTGTCCCAATGATTCATTCAACCATCCACCCACAAAAGAAACACTGAAACAAAGAGTGAACGCAACACAGAACAGCCTATACTTTTCCGACCACATGCCTTCGCACACAGACGTGCAACAACCCCCCCCCCCCACACACACACACACGCGGTGTAAGTTTCGTGCACCCACTTGCGTGCCCACAATACAAAACAAAAGAAAACAGACACATTTACTCATCCGGATACGCGGAAAATACACACTGACCAAATTACACACGATTGTGTTCATCATATTCCACATGGTTCCATCTCCCATCCGTCTTCATCTGCGCCGAAGCCCAAAGGCAACACCGCAGGTCCCCGGCCCACATCCAGGGCCGACCTGACATGACATCATTCCTCTACGCTCCCCGTCTCTCTCCCCCCTCTGCACCCGTCCTACTCCAACAAAGGGCTGGGTTCCAACACAAATCATCCAGCCCTGTCCTTAATGACAGGGTAGAGCTAAGTGATGCCAGGGGGGGCAGGAGAGCTGGAGGTACTTTGGTCTGGGATGCTGCCCGTTCATTCCATTCCTCGCCGAAACATGTGGTTTGCGCTCGCTCACTGAACGGTGCAGGGACGGAGGGATGGATGGATGAGGAGGGCAGGGAGCAGGGGAAAAGGGAGACCACAGAGTAAGCCCACTGCCCAAAGGGAGAGATCATCTGTAGCTCAGGTGGGATAGGGTTCCGCTTTCATCTCAAGGTGGCTTTCTTCTGCGGATGGCATTGAATAGCAGATGTAGACCCTTTGGACAGACTGTGAGGATGAGGTTTGCGCATGCAATTCAATCGTTTCTGCAAATTTCCTACTGACATCAGTGCATATGGGTGCTATTTAATCCTGTGGTTAGGTCTAGGGTTATGCACACGACATGACCGAGGTTTATTTTTGACCCGGCAATCGCACATACAGCCGAGGCGAACAAGAGCAGGGAAATAATGAAGTTCTTGAGCAGTCGTGGAGAGAGAATCCTTTCCAGGGTCTTTGAAAAGGAAACAATAGCCACAATATCTCAATTTGAAATATATAGGGGGGGGGGGCTTAGATATCGTGAAAAGGCTGACAAGCAATCACAACTGTCTTTGACGGCAAGTTCAACTTTAGTCTATCGTCGATAGCAACAAGACTAAATCTCAAGTCAAGTCTCTAATCAAATCCTGGTTTATCCCCATTTTCTCTGCACAAGGCAGAATGTGAACAAGTTCTTCAGTGAGTAAGGAAAGTGCCACATAATGTACGTGGAGCGTTAAAACAAGGCACGACAGAGACAAGTCCAAGTCAAGTCACTAATGACTCTCTCAGCACAAGTTCGAGTAGACGAGACACGTGGAAAGCAATCCGAGTACAAATCAAGTCTTGAATCTAAAGTGCTGTGTCAAGTCATCGGTGATAAGCCCAAGTGAGGTCTGACGTTTTAGTCCAAGCCAAGTCAAAAGTAGTTTGAGTCCAAGTCAAGTATAAGGTCTTGTGATGGAGAGTCTTGAATCGAAATCTCAAGTCTGTCACACACAAAGTCTCAAGTCGAGTTGCTTGATATCAAGTCATTCACAAGCTATTCGAGACGAGCCAAGGTCAAGACCGAAGCCACTCGAGTCAAATCCAAGTCAGAGTGAATGTGAAGTTCTCAAGAAGTCGTTTGACCGAGTCAAGTCTTGAGACTTGTGATGACAATTTAGGTCATGACACGAGTCTGTGCTGAGCCTCCAGTCTTGGAATGGTGAACCACAACTCAAGCCCTTTAAGGACAAGTCAAATCAATTAGTTGTCCGAGAACTTAGTACAATCTAAACGGTGACAGCCTCGAGACCTTCTGTCCTGTCAAGTCCTGGAGGATGGGAATCGCGCAACAGGAATAGACAAAAAGTACTGCGGACCAATTCCAGGATTTTCGAACCGGTGCCAAAGCTTGAGACGTTTACTTTCGAGCGTCACGTGAAGCCAAGTCTTTAGCGAATCAAGCAGTCAGGTCCAAGTCAAATCCTAATTTTTATGACTTAAATATGTCTCTCAAGTCTCCTGCCCGGCGAGCAATAATTCGAAACACATCAGCGAGATTTGTCAAGAGATGTTCCGAAGGAGTTACTGAAACAACTTTGCATGTTACTCATCGGCAAAAAATCTTAAGAGACAGTTGTTTCCAAAACACAAGCGGCTAAGTGATTCCTCATGCATTTTCATCCTAAGAACCCTTCGGGGTACTTAAGATGAAAATGAACTGAGCAGATAGAGCAGATTCACTGCGGTGGCAAAACTATAGATTACCAGCCTCGCTCGTCACCGGGACGCGCGCGGTGCGTCCCATCTGCTGCAGCGCTCAGAGACACGCCGGTCCCTGTTCGATATTAACCACCCGCGAGGACCAACCTGCCTGGTGCCGTGCCGTGAACCTGTCATTGTTCTGGGTCAGCTCCCTAAGGATGTCCTTAAGGCCCACCACCGCACGCAAGACACTCAAGGACACACACACACACACACACACACACACACACTGCAACAGGATTTCTCCTCCTCCTCCTCGGTGGGGAACGGGGCCAAAAGTGGACAGGCTGTGTTCCATCAAGGCGTCCAAAATTCCACGACTTTCCCAGAATTCCCCACCCGAGCCAAGTCGTATATTCTGTTGTCATCGGCAACACAGAGGGAGCTTGTGTCGGCCGTACCCACACACGCCACATTCGCGCTGAAATGAAACGCCGCCGCAGATGCTAAGATACCTTATTAAAACAATTCCATTCTGCTCAGCCGCCGGCGTGCCATAGGACATAGTTCTGACTTAGTGCATTCATTTGCTCCGTGTGTCAACCACTAATAACAGGATACAGTTCATCTCGCGGCACTAAAATAGCAGGGTATTGTGAGCATTTTCAACGCCGTGAATCATCCGGTCCACTTGCACATCGGGGTCCAACTAAAACAAGACTCTGTGTGTCATGTCGGATCATAATATTGCACATTTCCATCAGTCTTTATTGCGTTACATGCTGTTAAACACGCTCTGTGAAATTGCATACCTTCTGTATTGTTCACGACAGTGAAATTTTTTTTTTTTTTAATGCCGTCTCGTTAGACTGTTTATTTTGATGAAATCCCTCAGAGGGAGGGATGGAGGGAGAGGGGGCGGGGGGGTAAAGTGCCCGTGCCAGGAAATATGAATGAAAACTGACCCAATGGGTATAAAAAAAAGTGTTCTAAAAGAGCCTGCCATGGTTCTTTAACGTAAGCGCTGGCTTCGATGGGCCACAGACTTATTTTCACGAATGAACGTGTCAAGTATTAAGGTGGCTTATAAATCACTCCCCCCTCGCTCTCTGCCCGGAGGAGCAGCATGATTGCCTGCGGCCCTGGGCCCCTCTTCGTCAGTAGCCTCGCCTAAGTCAACAGTCCCCCTGCCGTTTTTTACAGCATGGGAAATGTTTTAAGAATATAATGGGACTGTAAAAAAAGAAAAAAAAAGGAAAAACGCAAAGCGGCCATATATAACGTGATGGACGGCCGAGTGCTTCGCACAAGCTCAGACAGTGATTCTGTAATGGTGTGTGCTTAGGACGGGTGACAACAATATTTCATTCGGTCCGTGCGTGCGTGCGTGCGTGCGGTTGTCTGGTAATCAAACGGCCCCGAGGTTGAAAGTACATTTGCGTTCCACCGCATCAACGGCGCGGTGGCGGTCTGCGCGATGAGGTCTGTCCATAACAAGGATTTTCCCCTCCGTTGAGAAAGAAAAGAGAAAGACATAGACGGAGGAAATAATAACTTTTTTCCAACCTTAAACTCCCAACTAATTGCTCAACATTTCCTCCACAGATCCATATGTGACCGTGGGCCAGGGGGCGGGATTCTGGCACAGTTGAGAACTTCCCACTCATCCCCATTCAGAGGTGTCGCCTCCATCACATCCACCGGCCCCCTTTTTTTCCCCTTTGGGGTCTTTGGGGACAGTCGCATCTCCTTCCACGTGTTCTGCATGAAACCGAAAGAGACGACGGAATGAAACACAAGGTTAGAAGACAACACAAATACTCCCAGGTTAAAAAATGACTCGACGCGCTACGACCAAGTGATGGGAGAGAGAGTCTTTCCCGCCTTTTTGGACCATTTAACCTCTGTGATTCACAGTGTAATTGCCAGGTGACCTCAGCAAAAGACTCGAGATTCCGCAGCTCCTGGTTTCGGTCGGGCTTGGATCCATGAATTTGTGCAAAAGATTTCTATGACGTCCTTGCCGTGTTTCTAACCATGTGATTTAAATGATGAAAAAAAAAAAAAAACACAAAAAACTAGAATCCTGCTAATTACTGTTCTACAATTGTGAAACTTCCTTATGGTAACTCTTAATTACAAGACGGAGGTTTCTAATGAGTCCGGCTAAAAACATACCCACATGACATCACACGTTTTCACAGATTCTTTGGTGTGTGGCCAAATTACTACAAACACACACACACACACACACACACGCACTGTTTACAACCGAATGTTCCTGTCATGAGTCCAAATTCGCACACAGAAAAAGTCAAACCAAGCCATTGCATCATCGGCCCTTCTACCACCGGATCTCGGTGCACACGACTGCGAAAACGACACACACTTCGCGGCGATGGGTTGCAACGCCTTCTTCGTGACCGGGCGGCGGGGACGCGACCTAAAACAAAGCCATACTGTAATCATCTATTTGTGGTCCCATGCTCGGGGCAAATACGAGCACAATACAAAAAAAGGGCGCAACACACACACACACACACACACACACACACACACACACACACACACACACACACACACACACACACACACACACACACACACACACACACACACACACACACACACACACACACACACACACACACACACACAGCGTTTTGGAGTTCCAGTAAGTTCCGCAACCACAGCTCTGTCCCTAGGGGACACTGTGTTCTTGAAGGAGAACTTTTTTTTTGCTTTCTTTCCTGAATGACCCAAACACACACACACACACACACGCGCGAGCACGGACAGTAACACTAGCTCGCTCCAGACCACGCCGTCACTGGGGCAGCGTGCCTCGCCGGGCCTGCTGCGAGCCTTTTTTTTTTTCTGCCCCTAGACATTGCTTAAGACTTGTACTGTCTGTTTCCACAGCCGTGCGCCTGCTGACCCAAGAATGTGGACAGGGCTCTGGTACACGGTTTTACGAGGCCAAGCGGCGTATTTGAGATGGGAAACGTAGACCCTCGCTTGTTTTGTGGGAGAGACCCAACTGCGTGTGCTGAATTTGGTATTTTTTTTCCGTCATTCTGTTCAGTTTTCGGTGAAGTGGATATCGCTTTGCACATCTGCACACAGTGTACTGTAAACGATGAAAACAATCTAGTGCATCTATTCTGTACTGCATTAGATCAGGGGAAATCCAACAGTCGGGGGAAGTCCACCAATTTCACACAACAAAGCCTTTACTATTGCATATGAGGAAAAGGTGCATTAAGGCTCGGCGGCTGTAGTTGGAGCTGCGCAAAATCGTATAAACGGCCTTCGGTGAATCGGCATCGCGGGGGTCTGAGGACTACAGGACTACCAAGTGTGTAGCCCCCTCCTCATCTCGGCCTAAGGCTAGCACCTCAAAGCTACAATAGCCACTACTAACACAGCCCGCCTCGGATCTGCGCAGCCAAGTACGTGTTGCGTTGCATTGTGGGTAATGCTTTGACAAAATGGAATGCTTGGGATTGAATTTGGTTCTGCGACATTGATTTTTATCATCATCCACTCTGAGTCTGATAAGGTTAAAGGAGTGCCATGCTTAACTAGTGGAGAACCCTGGCAATAGATTTCATTGTGTTTACTCATAAACATGATGGAGTAACTCCCTTTTACTATCTATACTTTGTAAAAGAATACTTAAAAAGGCTGAACAATTTCATAAAATACGCAGCTATTTACTGCCATCAAGAGCACACACTTTTTTATTATTTGACAGGTGCATGTCTGTATTCCTCTATTTGATGTGTTGCATAACCTGACTGCAGCCTTTTGGATGGTTTTTCAATTTTATGCTCATGCCTATAAAGTGCACATATTGATGTTGCAGTTTGATTTATCTATTTATGTTTGAGCCATGGTCGACCTCTGTAAGTCTGTGTGTATTTCATGTTCATGTTGACGGCCCCAGGAGGTAATCGCACCTTAATGAGGGATATCCTTTCTTTGTTCGACGGGGAGCGTGCACCTCAATTAATTTTGTACCAACAAATAGACAACAGAAAGAAGAAGAAAAAAAACCCCGAGCTGTAAATTGACACCACGGTTTTCTGCTTCTGATTACCAAGTGTGTCATCGAGAGGCTCCACAAACTTCTTGTTTTTGTCAACTCGTTTTCTGTTTCTACTTTCCACACTCGACACAGCACAAGGCACCGGCTCGCTTTTTAAAACGCCGATCCCGCCTCCTTCCACGAACGCTCGCTGCCGTTTCCCCGGCCCCTGTGGCCAGTCTGTCAACCCCTTGTTCCCATGGCAATTAGTTGGAAACCGTGGCCAATGATCTGCTGCTCTCGGACACACGCCTAACAACAAACTGCTCGGAGCGACGACGTGCCACCGCTCCCCGGAAAAAACCTCTTCAATGGCCCGGGGAGATTTGTGTGATGGGTTAATAGCAGGACGGTTAAAGTGCGGCGGATGGCGACAGCGGCTCGAGTTCTTGTTGGTTCCCAAGTGTGCTGTGACCCCGCTGAATGGTTTATAGTGATGGGTGTCTATCTACATATTCTGAATGCTGACTGGGACAGGGGCCACATAAAGAGGGGCAGACAACACAGAACCATAAAGGCCTGGTGCGGACTCGAGGCCTCCTTCAGAAAAAGACAGACATAAGGAGACGGTGTGTGTGTGTGTCTGACAAGGCCTGTCACGGTGATTCAAGCACCGAAGGCAACGGTAGAAAAGCTGCAGGGCCTCGCTGCACAACCTGTTACATACTTTGCCAGGCAGAGTAACAGAGATTGAGTGTCTTTGCTATTCTGTGTGTAGGTGACGCGTCCCCTCAAGAATGTGGTTCTCTTCCTCTGGCCCGGCCGCTTCAATTTCCCCTTTGGTCGCTTACTTCACTCGCACAGCCGAGGAGCTGTCGCTTGAGGAATCTGGAAAACACCAGCGGGGAATGAGAGGAATTTCTGCTTTTCTCCCCCCCCCCCCCAACCACCCCCTTACCCCTCGCTCTCTCTACTTTGGACGCCTCCGCACAGCCGGGCTCTTGAGTTTTCTCTTGTTTCCGAACGCAGCCCAACAATAACAACCTCTCATAAACAATGGGGCTTGTTGATTGGGGGGTTGAGAAGGAGAGTGGCCGTTGCCGGGCCCAGGCAGTGGTTTTTTTTTTTTTTTTTCTGGCAGTGGGCCTCACGAACGGTCCTAAAAGTCCAAAAGTACAGGCTACGTCGAGGACTGCGAAAGATTTAAGGGCAACCCTAAAAAATGCACCATCTCTGCAGGACCATAAACACATGCTTTAGCTCTTTCTTAATCTATCTCTCTCCTCCGAAAAGGACTTTGATGGACCAAACTCTGGAAGGGGATGCTGGTCAATGTCAGGAAACCACAAAAGTACATGGGGGGGAAAAAAAAAATGGTAGTTTTGGAATTTGCTGCTTTCACAGCACCCGTGGACTCGTAAAGGGAGTCTGGATCACATTGAGTGGGAGTTTGAACAAGACGACCGTGGAGCTCTGCCCCATCCTTCCAGCCTATGGGCAAAACACTGCCAGAGTCACATGCCATTTAAAAAAGCAGAGTTAAACCCTTGTGTCTGTGACGGGCAAATGATAATTCAGAGTGACGTGTCCTGGAATAACTCGGTCTCCACTGTTTCCATTTCAGAAGATGATCCTGCACATTACTGGACAATGTCCCTCATCTGCTGAACCGCTTGTATTACTCTTGCGTCAACTAAATCAAAATAAAATGTCAGAAGGGATTCTTGTGAATGGGCTGGGTAAACAAACCACTGTATTTTATTATAATTTCCTACAGGCTGCATACCAGAGCAGAGCGAGGCTTTTGGAAATACAAGAGTTTTTCCAAAATATCTAAGATGCACAAACAATACACAGTTCAAGGCTTTTTATGTTGACAGGAAGGCATGGGGCGCCCCCTTGTGGACAAATTAAATCATGCCGGGTGAACTCTGGGGAGGGTTAGAACATTTATGGACAACTTTATCTGTCTCTCAAAACAATATATTACCCAGTACAACAAATAATCATATCAATAAGTCTTTTAATTAAATCATATTTAAGCCTTTTTTAAACTTTACATTTTATTTATAGGACATGCAATCAATTCAAACACATTCTGGAAAATCATTCATTCACTCACGCGCACATCAAGCACTCATCAAATAAGGCATTCGCCGTCGGCATCGGTGTCTGGAATCAGCCGTTGTCACTGCCATTCATTTTTCTGTAGGTTTGAACGGATCAGACCAGATCTTCACACCTGAGGGGGGAAAGAAATAAGCACGAAAAGGATAAAGTTAGAGAACTGATGGGGGTTTCTTTACTTCACCACATCTTGTTTAACGGCATGTGCATTAAAGGAAATCTCAGTTACTTAACCCCACTACAAGTGTGGCTCAACATATAATAATGTAAAATTAAACTTTAATTATAAAGCACAATTCAAGCATAAAATGCAAGTAAAAGAGAACAAAATGGGATATAAACAGCCATCAGGTAAAACACTTGATGTTGTATTAAACAACCAGGTGAGACAAAACCACATGTTAGGTTAAAAAGACGCCAGGGGAAGGCTTCGGTATATAGATGTGTCTGGGGATTTCTTTTGAATATGTCAATAGATGTAGGGACTGTTCAGTGTCTCTATGATGTCAGGAACAATCAAGCGCATATTTTTCCAACCACGTCAGCCGGATCAGACGGAGCAAAGCCATTCAGTTGTTCAAAATATGGGACAATGTCATGAAGACGATTAAAACAATTATCCCCTGATGCTCAGTAAGTAAAGCAAACACGGGAAGTTGTCACGTTAACTACCTGTTTCTTGTGAAGCAACTTGACCAAAATTTGATGCTATGAAAAGGTATATACAAATAAGGTTTATTATTATAATTATTATCATAAGCATTAGACATATTGTGAATTTTTAAAATACCAGTCAGTGGGGACGTCCAAAACGTACTGACTGCTTCCAAAAGGTGAATAAAAAGTGGAAAGGCTCACCTCAGGTCATTTCGCAAAAAATCATGAATAAATTGAGCAACTATAATACTTATACTTATATATATATATATATATATATACATATATATATAGCAGATATCCACTGTGTGCTCTTACCCACAGGTTGGATCTCTGCCTGGTTGATTCCGGCCCGGTTCGTCCGTTGGACCTGTCCTAGACGAGAAAGAACATACAGCGTTTATATTTGGAGGAAAACATTTGTGGTCAAAATTCTTTTTACTATCAATCTTAATTGAACTCTTTTGTCTGCACCGTCAGTAACACTAGGAGATTATTATTTTTTTCTTCTTCTTCTTTTTTTTTTACTGTACATGGCCTGACTATAGTTTTCCATCCTTGCTGGCCAGAACTCTCCAGACATAAGCAAACTATTCAGCTTAATGTATTTTCCTGGCATCCATCAATCTGTGTCTCAGTCGGTTTCACTGCATGTTTATGCTTTTTTTGAGGGGGGGGGGGGGGGGGGGGGGGGGGGGGAGTGGAAAGGAAACTTCTATCACCGGGAGGACAACACTTCAAACCTCAGTCACGTTGAACAAAATACATATTTATACTTGTTTACGTGGGAGAAGCTATTGTTGGATGTTTTTTGGGGACAGTTTAACGAGTTTACCTAATGTGAAACAGACACCAGAATGGCGTGAGCTAGCTAAAAATGCTATACAAACGAATCGGCTAACGTCTCCCGACTACAGCCACTAGCTTATTTCCCGTACTGGGTGCAGCCGCTCGGACGACAAATGAATTAGCACAATGCTAAAATCATCTTACACAGCAACATAGGACCCGATATTATGTTTGACAGTTACAAAAAAACACCCTGTCTGACTGTGTAGCAGAGTCAAAGCGATGAGCCACTTACTGTACTCGTCTTTATGCGACAACGGGTAGAAAAATATGGGGTAAAACGCGGCGCCAACCGCCGCCACGAACCCCCCGAATACTAACGCCATCCTCGTATTTTTGGACATTTTTGTCTTTTTGGGGAGTTACATGGGAGGGCACGCAGCTTTCACCTCCAAGTGCGAGCGGGTGTTTACACGGACTGTTTCCGGCGCTAAAGGTCACACACGTGCGCGGTTTTTTGAAACTGGTTTGGTTTGGTCTCTCTGGGCTTCCGTAGCGACGCGTCACAATCACGTGCCGCAGCACAACAATAATAAGGAAGTAGATTTTTTGGGGGGGGTAGATGTTGTCTGACGCATTGTGCCTTTACTGGCGTTAAAAAGATGGGATTTTTAGCCGTTTGTGTGTTTGCTGTTTGTTGTAGTTGCTCATGTGGATTGTCGGGCGAGAACGAGCCAGTCCAGACATTTGTCATCCCCCACAGTCACATGGATGTTGGCTGGGTGTACACCGTTCAGGTGGGTCTCTGTGGTTAGCTCTCAGTATGGTGTTCATCTTCTCAAGCACATGTGGCACAAGCTACAGTTGAACATTTTCCTCATCATAACTCTTATAATCTCATAACTTATAATTAAATATAATGTGAATAAATGGGTGTATTGTTTTTGTAAATATGGATTTTTGACTGTTTTTTTTCCGATTTGTACACAGGAGAGTTTGCACGCCTATGCAGCCAACGTGTACAGCAGTGTGACCGAGGAGCTGTCAAAGGCTAAAGACCGCAGGTTCATCGCTGTGGAGCAGGAGTTCTTCCGCCTGTGGTGGGACACCGTGTCCACAGACTCCCATAAGAGACAAGTAATGACATGTGATGGGTTACTACACTTCAGTAAATCACCTCTGAGCGATAATTTGAAAGGTATAACCGTAAACCAAATCAGTAGATGCCAAGATATCCTTGCGTTAGTCTGTGATTTTACAAGCTGGGTAGTTAGGAACTGATAATCATGTGGACTCACCCGTGTTAAATGATTAACATGCCGTGGTTTGGTTGGTTTTCCAGGTGCGAGAGCTCGTAAAAGAAGGTAGACTCGAGTTCATCCTCGGGGGCCAGGTGATGCACGACGAGGCTGTGACTGATCTAGAAGATGAGATCTTGCAAATGACAGGTGTCACTTTGTATTATTTCGTGCCACTGTAACTGGCAGTTCCGGCGACGACTCACTGTTTTATAGTAACCCAGAAACCTGCCTGCTGTTTCAGAGGGACACGGTTTCCTCTACGAGACGTTCGGGGTGCGTCCTCAGTTCTCCTGGCACGTGGATCCATTTGGAGCCTCTGCCACCACGCCGGTGCTGTTCGCCCTGGCAGGGTTCAACGCCCACCTAGTCTCACGCGTCGACTACGACCTCAAAGACACCATGCAGAAAAAGAAGGTATTAGTTTGTGACTAGTGGAGAGAATAAGTAAAAAAAAATATGAAGGTTAGCACGTGAAAGGCGGCATCTATGGAGCTGTTTTAATACCATTTCATCAGAAATGTAAATTGGAATTTTACTTTGATGTGGTTGTTAATTATCACTGCTAACTTTTTTTGTACAGAAACTACAGTTTGTATGGAGAGGTTCTCCCTCTCTAAAAGGGAAGCAGGAAATCTTCACTCACATCATGGACCAGTTTAGTTACTGCACTCCAGCTCATCTGCCGTTCTCAAACAGGTAGATCGTGTATAGACTCTTCGTTGATTTTAAAATGTATTCGTTTATCAAGTATTATTTATTTTAAAAAACTGCAAGTTGTCAGCACAAACACTTTGTCCTGCAGTTCTGGCTTCTACTGGAACGGAGTGGCCTTGTTCCCCGACCCACCTAAAGACGGAGTCTACCCCAACATGAGTTTGCCCGTCACCAAAAAGACGCTGCGTGCCTACGCCCAGACCATGGTGGACAACATCAAGCAGAGGGCGGCTTGGTTTAGGACTAACCACGTTCTCTGGCCATGGGTGAATAAAAAGGATCCTGGGATCATTTTATTGAGTATCTGATCCTGTTGAGCAGTTGTTTTCAAGGTCCTATTTTTTTATTTTTTTTTTTACATGGAGTAAGAAAATCAAATGAAAAGTCATGAGGCACAGGACGAAATGTGGGAGACTGTTTTTGCGGAATGGCTTTTGACTTTGAGATTCACATTTTTAAGTTGCAAACATGCATCAAGTAAATGTTTGTGTGCTCCTTGTGTTTCAGGGCTGCGACAAACAGTTCTACAACTCGTCTGTACAGTTCAGCAACATGGATCCTTTAATGAAGTACATCAACCAGAACAGCAAAGAGTTCGGGGTGACGGTCCAGTATGCCAGTCTAAGTGAATACTTCCAAGCCATCCACCATTCAAACCTTGTCTGGGAGTTACGGGGGAGTGAAGATTTTCTTCCGTACTCCACCGGTGAGAATCTGTATCCTCAAACATAATGATAACCAATCAACACCTGCTCAGATAAAGGACGGAAATGAGGCTCATGTGTTTTCTTTTCTCCCTAGAACCTTACCAGGCCTGGACGGGATTTTACGCCTCCAGAAATGTTTTGAAAGGAGTGGCACGGCAAGCTAGTTCCCAGCTTCACGCAGCCGAGACTCTCTTCACCCGGTACCGGATCAGCTTCCCCGACGGACCTGTGGCTAAAGACTGGGCCCTGGACAAACTGAGAGCCCTTCGCTGGGCTGTCTCTGAGGTACATCGCCAAACTACTGGACTCCTGTCATCTATTGTTTTTGGTCAAATTTTACAGCTCCAAAATGTCCCGTGTTTTTAGGTGCAGCACCACGATGGAATCACTGGCACAGAGTCTCCGAAGGTGGCGGACATGTACCTGCGGCATCTCACGCAGGCCACGATGAAAGTGGAGGAGCTTCTCGCCGCACTCATCCTGCTGCCGCACAACCTCGACATCACCAGCGTCCTCAACAACCGCTACCACCGAAGAGGTGGACATGCAGCCTACCATAGCGTGCTCCTTCAAAATAAATATGAATAAATAAAGAGCAACAAATTAGCTGTCAGAACAATTCATGCTTTGAGCTAAATGCTGACACTAGCATCAATATTAGTGTCAAACAAATATTTCGGCTGCGATTTTAAAATATTAAAATCTCTTCATGCCAGGTGTGCACCAGACTCTGGAGCAACATGTCATCGTTTACAACCCGTTGGCGTGGAACGTCACCACCGTCATCAACGTAACGGTGTCCTTCCTGAATGCAGCCGTCTTTGATGAGGATGGGCAGACTGTGCCCGCACAGGTATTATTACTTTGTTGTTTTTTTTCAAATGCTGATGGTACCATTTTTTAAAAAATTTTAAGTCACTAAAGCGAAACTAGTGTATGTAACTTTTTGCTAAACTGCCGTTTCAGTTTCCGGATACTGAAAAATGATAAAACATAGTGGAGCATCACGTCAAGAAGAGTCAGTTTGTTGTTTGTTGCTTATTTTTGACACATACTCTGATAATATCTTCCTCTGTCTGCCACAGATCCAGAGATCCGCTCAGTCCAATGTGACCTACGACCTTTTCGTCGTGGTGGAGCTGGGGGGCCTTCAGCACCGAAAGTACCTGATCAAGTTCCCCGACAAGCCGTGCACCGGCAGGTCCAAGTGCGGTCGGACCTACGGAGCCGAGGGGGTCTCGTTTGAGAGACGCCGTGTCCGGGACTGGACGAGAACGGGGAGGCGGCTTCTACCGGTCCTGAGCGAATGTTACAAGCTCATGTTCGACCAGGACACCAATCTGCTGCACAGCATCACTTATCTGTAAAAAGTTAACATATTATCACACCCATAATTGTCCTGTCACATTCATTTCAAACTTGTGGATTCTTTTGTGATTCCTAAAAGCTTTTCTCCTTGCGCTGCTGTAACTCTCCTGTCGTCCTTGCTTGCCAGTGAGGAGAAAAGCAGGGTGAGGGTGACTCAGGATTTCTGGGAGTACCACGCAAACGGAGACGTAAAAGCAGGGCCCATCTCCGACAACTACATGTTCAGCACCAACGGCTCCGCTGCGCGGGCCTACCAGGCTGTGGAAATGGAGATCGTCCCTGGGAAGATCGTGTCTGAGGTCAGGCAGTACTTCTTCAGGTGGGGGAAAAGGATTTTTTTTTTTTGCTTTCTGTTTTGATCTCATTTCTTCTCAGCCCTAATTCCGATATTTTTTAAAGGGATGAAAGTGATAAAGACTACGCTTACTCAATCACCACCCGCGTCCCGGAATGTTTCGGGACCGGAGCGCGGTGTCGCAGGCTGGAGCAGACCTATTCGCTGGGGCCCCTCCACCTAAACACAGAGGTCGTCCTCCGGACCGCCACCGCCCTGAAGAACAACAGGACCCTGTACACAGACGACAATGGCTACCAGATGATGAAGAGGCCGTACAGGAAGTTCACTAATAACACCGTAGCGAGAGTGAGTCCTCGGATAAGTTGGATTCTTGAGATTTAGCCTGGAGGGGATTTCAGTGAGTTTTTTCTGTAATGCCTGTAAACATGTCTTTTTGCAGAACTACTTCCCAATGGTCCGTACCGCCTACATCGAGGATGAGCACAGCAGACTGGCGCTCGTCAGTGACAGAGCCCACGGCGCGTCCAGCCAAGCCAGCGGACAACTAGAGGTGGGAAAAAGCCGGCGAAGGCGCGCGCGCTCCACTACTGTCTGCTCACATGCTTAACACCCCCGCGCACGTGTGTCTATCCCCTCAGGTCATGCTCCATCGACGTCTTTGGAACAACCTGCCCTGGAACCGCGGCTACAACCTGACCCTGAACGACACCTCAGTCGTCAGGCCCACCCTGTGGATGATGCTGGGCTCTGTCAGTGGCACCTCGGCGCACTACCAGAGGGAGGCAGTTGAGCTGCAGCACAGACCAGTCATCATGCCCATAGACCAACCTCGTACGTGCCCTTTTTTTTATTATAAGGCAGCATGATGATATCAAAAATATTAACATGTGTTTCCTCTTTCACATGTGAGAGCTTTCATTGTCAGCTTCATAAGCTTGTTTTAGCATAATATCATGTTAAATGCCACATCAACAAAGTTCCTGATCAGGCCAAAACTTAAGAAGAAGAATGACAATGTTCAACAAAAACAAATAGCATAAAAAAGATTTAAAGGTACCCTTAGTTATACATGTACAAATGCACTTCTACAAGTCCCTGCATCTTTCACTTTTGAACAACCCCACTATTGTATATTTTATGTTTGGCTCCGCAGAGAGGCCCTGGCAGGAGAAGGAGCCCAGGGGAAGTTCTCCCGTGCGTCCAGTCGTTCTGCCGCCGAACCTCCACCTGCTCAGCCTCAGCATCCCCGGATGGAACTACAGCTCGGATCACGACGTTCACCTCGCTCACGTTCACGCAGGTAAATACTGTGCGCACGAAAATCTGGAAATATTCTGAGGTGGGATTTTTGGGGTTTGGGACATTTTGACATCTGTGCGTCTGTGGGGATTCATTTAGGTAAAGATCTGCACTCGGAGCCGGACTATGACCGGGTCCTGTTGAGAATCATGCATCTGTTTGAGGAGGGAGAAGATCCTGAGCTTTCAAAGCCGGTCACCATAAACTTGAAGGTGCCGATAAACAACTTCACTCTACGTATTTAATGTCCTGATAATTTAGTCGGTTATTTTTAAAATGGCATCTAATTTAATCTTTTTCCTTCTTTGGTCATTTTTGTGTTCGAGCAGGAGGTTCTGCGGGGCATCGGGGAAGTGAAAGTGCTGCAGGAGCGTTCTCTCACAGGAACCTGGGACGTCGCCAGCCTGCAGAGGTGGAAGTGGAAGACTGCAGATAAAACAGGTGAAATAAAGAAAAAACTAATAATATTGGGACTGAGTTATCTTCTGATTATGTCCAGTGATATGAAATGAAATCATTCCTTTCACAACTTTTTTCCCTCTTTTAGAGAACAAAGGTCGTGGGAGATGTGGAGACGAAGCTTTCACTGTCACCATCTCGCCCAAAGAGATCAGGACCTTCTTCGTTCACTTCGCCTCCAAGGACTTTTAGGTTGAACTGTCTCTTTTCTTCCGTGAAGATCTTAAGACATGACACGACACGAAAAGATGTGATCATTTAGTGTAAATCAATGCTCTCTTTTTTTTGCACATTATGTTGATTTTGGTGAGGGAGCACCGTTGACTCTGGCTGAATAAAGATATTATTTTTTTTCAAACGTCTGCAGTCAAGTTTGTATGATGGGGGCCAGTTAAATTATGGATTCAAATAAAAAAAAACAAATTGTGGCAGAATCTTTTTTTGTTCGTTTCACGGCAAACTGACTGACTCCCAACAAAAGTGTTATAATAGTGAAGAAAGAGACTAAGGAAAATACATTTCCAGATCTTCCAGGATTCCAAATCTCCCCCATGAGGAGCTGGACAGCGTTGCTAGGGAGAGGGACATCTGGATCTGGGATAAACGGGGGGGGGAAAATGCACGAAATAAGGAAAATTTAAAGTTTCCTAACTACCTGCTTGTCAATAATTATAGCTGGGGGGCAAATGCAACTTATCATTTACTATATAACTCTATAGGCTTCTTTCCTAACAGACAATTATGAGGGCGGTGTCCATCCTCCTGTGCTGTCGACAAATCTTTCTGTCGGTAACATTCCCACTGTGATGGTTGAACGTTCAACTTGGTCGGTGACATTTTGGCTGCAACAAAGTGAATGTGATCATATGTGCAGAAAAGTTCCAGATTTCCACATTTCCAAGATTTCCTTCAGGATCAAATAAAAGTTCTCTTATTTGCAGCTTTGCTGTAAAAAAAAAAAGAAGAGGAAAAGTACCGGTACTGGCCGCTAGGGGGCCCCCCCACACATTCCCAGAATGAGGCATCGTCATCCGAGGGAGGCTAAAAACATCCGCCTGTGTTGTCAGAGCATCACCGCAGCGGTTCACCAGAAAAAAAAGCAGTCGTATCTTTATTTTTTTTAGACTAATGGAGGTTCAAGTGTCGCCGTGCAGAAGCAGCATAACGAGGCCATGATCACTCGGGAGGGAGGAGACGACGGTGTCTGCGGTTCTGGATCGAGATGAGCTGCGGCAGCAGTGTGAGTGGTGGTGGTGCTGTTGTTGTTCTCTCCTCCTCCATCAGCTGCAGGGTCTCGCCCCTGTGAATTAAATCTCAGCTCGTGCACTGTCCCCAATTTGCTTCTTTGTTAGTGATGGCCGGATGCAGGATGCTGCGATGGGGGGGGGGGGGGGGGCGTTCGCATGCGTTGCTAGGTTACTAGACTTGGAGGCTGCCGTCTCCCTCAGGTGCTAGAGGATGTTCTTTTTTTCCCTCCCAGATCAGGCCTGTTGGATGTCTATTGAAGACATGCACAAATAATCTATCACTGTAATCTGTATTGGTATTATTTGTTGTTCCTGTGCCATTAACATACGTGGTCTCTGTGTGTAGAAAAGAGAGAGGGAGCAGAAGAGGAAGCTGCAGCACTTCCTGAGTGACCTGGCTCTGCTTGGATCACTGCAGGTGTGAACACACAGGCGGTGAATGCAGAGAGAGAGTTAAACACAAGCCAGCAATCTTCTGCAAAAAATACTTTTTGGTTTCCCTTTACAGGGTTTCAAGCACTTCCAGCCTTGGCTCAGAGGGAAGGAGGAGCTGCTGCTGACGGTCGTCAATGAGGATCTGGTAAATTGAATGTGTATGAAAATAGAATAGAAGGTTTGGAAGAACTTCCCGCAAAGTCAAACTCTCTTGTGTGTGCGTCTGCTCCGTCCTGCCCCCTGCAGGGTTGGCGTTCCCCGGGCTTCGCCGTGTCCCGAGCCTCCTCTCACTCCTCCACCAGCAGCAGCTGCAACAGCAGCGACGTGTCCCCCAGCAGCAGCTCCCCCAGCCTGGACAGTCGCAGCAGCTCGCCCCTGCCCGGGGAACCTCGGGCCCCCCGGGACCCCCCGGCGCAGACTCACGCCAAGGCGCAGCCGCAGGCCGCCAGGTGACTGAAGCCATTGTATCTGTGTGCGTGTGTGTGTGTGTGTGTGTGTCTGCATATAGTTACATAGTTAATCTCTAATTGCTACCCAGTTAAAAATAGGTTCATTTCTTCCTTTTATACTTCAATATCCATGTTTTCCATTTGTCTTTCTATGGGACACACTGATACTCTCTCCTCTCTTCAGTACAGTAAATTCTCCTCATGAGCACAAACATGTACCTGGCGGTCTTAAACTGTTGAGGTCAACGTGTACAGACCAGAAACATAAACACAGCTACTCGCGTGCAGATGTAATACACACACACGCACACGCACACACGCACACACGCTGGTTTGACCTCTTTCTGTCTTCCCAGGGACCCGAGCAGCGAGGACCATCTCCTGCCAGCGTCTCCCAGTGAACGAGAGATAGCAGTGCCCGTAAGTGTCTCGGCCCCAGCCTCGACTTTGTTTACAGCAGCCTGAAAGCGTTCGGGCGCGTTTTCCAGAAAGCCGGCTCTGTTCTTCCCTTAACCTCAGCCGTCAACATTCGAACCTTCCCCGCTCCATCCCACAAGCCTCCACTTTGTCGTCCCCCCCCCCCCGACAGGAGGTGAACTGCACTCTGTTTTTACTGGCCGGCTACGTCAAGTACGGACGCCCCTACGCCTGGATACGCTCCAACCACGAGCGCCTGGTCAACATCGGCGGCACCGACTCAATGGTCAGGGACACGCCGATGAAGCTCAAGTCCATCGCAGACTGGCAGACGCGAGGTATGGAAACTATGTGAGGAATCCAAACAGGGGGAAGGTTATTGTTTCACCGCGCCGATTCAATAATTACACAATTTTCCATGAGGCTAAATCAGACGCAGATGTCCGTGCTTGGTGTGGATTGGGTTGGTTTGGGAAGGGGAACTCTAGATTCTTTGGTTTTGAAAAATATACAATATTCGGCTGGGTGTTTTATTAGAAAAGAATTTGAAGGATTTTCTGTCCAGGCGTTCGCGTGTGGGACATCGTCAGTGAGCTGGTGTGCCTCTGCACCGTCCCCTCTCCCTCAAACCCCTTCGCCCTGGACACGCGTTACATCCGAGGTCTTCCCCTGCCCGAGCGGTTCCTCGCCACGGGCGCCCTCCTCAACTTCCTGGAGATGTACGTGGTGTACGGCAACCAGGACGAGCTGCACTATGACAAAGGTATGGCGACTCACACCCTTCGGGGAAAATCACAACAGGTGGCGTCGGTATTTTCAAACCGCAGGATTTTAATGCGCCGTTATTTTTATGATGTCAGACAGCAGATGGTGCTGTTTAGCTATTTGACAAGGAGCTCAGGCGTCTCGGCCTTCCTCCCACTATGATGCAGCTCAGTTTGAAGCTCCTCACCTCGTGTGGTTACCTGGTTTTCCTCCTCCCAGTTGTAGAGGAGGTGAAGCCTCTGAGGCGCCTCCACGTCCAGTCCCTGCTGGAGGTGCAGCGACGCAGAGAGGCCCCCAGGCCGAGCTGCGGCCCAACTGTGCAGGACTCTTCTGGAGAGGACGGACCGTGACTGTCCTTCTGTGGTCCGCAGGAAGAGGAGACGTCCTCCGTGCACCTTCAATCGCCTTCTCGTTGGGGAAACGGAGACAGAAATTAGCTCCAAATGTGCAAAATAGCACCAGAGGAAACATTTGTAGTTGAATTCATCATTGTTTAAATGTCCCCCACCCCCCACCCCAATCTTATCGCAGTATTTGTATTTCATGCACAATGTTTCTGTAGTTGGAGGCCAGTCACGTGTATCAGATGTTTTGGGAAAATGTGAAAACACTGGAGGAATAACTCTGGGAAATGAAGTCACATGACTGAGATTAAAAAATCCCAGGACCTTTGTGGATGTCTCACCCCCCGCCACCCCCAAACCTTTCAATCTCAATCTCTTCCTCCCACACACACACACACACACACACACATTCTGTTTTCATCCGGCCAAGTACAACATTTCAAAAAAAACTTGAGCGTTCAACCGTGGAAACAGAATCATTCGTCAGGGGTCAAAGCTGCACAAGTTAAAGCTGGTTAAATATTTGCCCGCTGTGTACGAGTCGAGAGCCGCACGCAACGGGACCAACGCCACAAAAGACATCGAACACAAAATGTCGTATAAAAGGTTTTAATAATCCATAAAATACATATTTTACTTAAATATGTACAATGACGAAACAGTACATTGATAAAAATACGTCTTGAAGCGGGCACGTTAACCCCCCTACTCCTGAGATCTGAGGTTGTGCCGTTTGTAAGAAGAAACGTTAAAATGAACTGATAAAAACCAAGTGGCACAGCGGGTTTAAAAGAAACAATACACTGGAAATCGTTCCTGTTAAAAAGCTTAATTTTTGGTCAGAAAATACAAAAAAAAACAGAGGACTAAGTGGAAGCCTCAGGGGCCTACCACTAATGCTCGGGTCTCTCATTTGTAAACCGGAGACAGAAATCGCCATGGTGAGAGCAGGTTACGCAATACTGCGCCTATGACCGTCACTTTGAACGGACTTGAGGAGTTCGGGCACCTTTTTATGTCTCTGGTCGAAGGTCGAGGGGCTCACGACTTCAAACAAGAAAAAAGAAGCACATTGTGGCATCTACCGATGAGGCCGCTGCCAATGCAAAGTCCCGGCGGCACATGGAGAAGAATCTCACGTTTCCTCCGTTGGAATGCAGGTGCATTCCGCACGGAGGCTCCACATGCGGACACAGCGTTCCCAGTGTTCGGACACAAACAAACTCGCGACTCATGGCCCAGTGCGGGGTCTTTCTAACCCCCCCCCCCCCCCCCCCCCCCCCCCCACTCCCTCTCTCCCCCAACGTCAATGCAAAAATGATTTATACCCGTGGACAGTCGTGACCTGTGTTTCCACCGTGGCGGGGAGGATTCCGTTTGTTTGCCCGCGTCGCGCGACTCGTTGGCAGCGAATGGCTCCTTGAAATCTCAGCACGCAAATGATAAAACGGGTGATTTCACGCCAAGGAATTTAACGTGTGACGCGCGTTCGGGCCGGAAACTTGGAAAAGTGCTCAGAAAACCTGCCAACTGCATTTGTGTGAGTTACAGATCACCGTGGTTTGCATGACGTGCCGGCATGTCCCCTCTGTATCTCGACATCTACAGTTTCTAATCTTGTCCAAAACTGTCAGAGGTTTAAAAAAGGTTTTGTCCAACCAAATAAAAGTGCAACATGAAAACAATCACAAATGTCAGTTTAAAAAAAGGAAGAAGAAAAGAAATATCAGCGTTCAGAAACATCAGAACTCTCGTCGTCTTTTTCCAGTTTTTTCGCCCCGCGGATCCTTTGGCCAACGGTCGGCACCGTCGTTGGTTTGACTGTGTCCTTCCAGCGGACCGAGCCGCCGTCTTTAGCGGCCCCAGCATCAAGTGGACGCCTTGGGAAACAAACAAGCTCAGCACAAAATAGGCTCCTCCGGTTTGCCGTTGACAGGGTCAACAAAAGGAAGCCGGCGGCGGCGGCGGCGGCGGCAATCGCGTGCCGCAATCGGACGTCACACTCGCAAAAGTCAACAGGCGACTTTGCCGCGTCACAAAACCTTTTCCGAGTCCACACACTCAAGTGATTATGGCAACATCCTCAAGTCCAAATATGGACCGTCCCGCTTCCCAGCTGCCTCCCCTTTTTGTCCTTCTTGCAATGCCCCTCCCTCCCTCCCTCCCTCCAAATGCCGTCATCCTGGAGGATGTGATCGGGTGAATGTGGTGCCGCGTTTGAGGGGTTAAATCCGGGGGGGTTCAGTTCCAGCTGTCGGAGGCAGATCCCCGTCTGGAGATGGCCCTGAGGGGGCTGCGAGACACGGAGCCCCTCTTCTTCCAGCGAACTGAAGACGGATAAAGAGACAGTGGGTCAGTGGCGTGAGAATGGCGGCCGCAAAATGGAAAAAGCCGGTGTTTAAATATGAATCGTGAACACGATAGTTTAATCGACCTTGACTCACTCTGAAGTGCCCTGGTGAGGCTATTCATTTTCTATCGCCCACCTGCTAAGTGCTTTTTCGCACCAACTGTGATCTCACCTTTTCCCAGACTGGCGGGCAGGGTGGAGCTCTTTGCGTTGGCGGGAGAGCTGCACGACTCCTCGGCACGTTTCCCCTTCATTTCCCCCGGCGTCAGCGTGGCCGAGCCGTCCTGCTGCCAGTCGCTGAGCGCCCGCTGGAAGGAGTGCGCCAGGCAGGCCGTCATGTCGCGCGCCCGCTCGGCCCGGCTGCACCAGAACACCCGGCACTGCAGCTGCTGCCCTTGATGCTTGCAGATGTACAGGAAGACGTTGGGCCGGTTGGCGTCGGCGGCACAGTACGCAATGTCCTGCAGGTACGTCTTTGTGAGCTGCCGGCCTGTGCTCAGCTCCTTCACCTCCACGTACCTCGGCCGCACCACCAGCGCGTGGTCTTTGCCCAGCTTCTTCCCGTTGGCGATGCCTTCCAGCAAGTGGCTAATGGCGTCCTGCGCCTGCTCCCGGTCCAGGGAGAAGATCTTCTCCGTGCCCAAGTAGTGGACTTTGAAGAGGGGGTCGCCGTGGGACAGGGACTCGGTGCGGTCGCGGCGAAAGCGCCGGCGAAACGCGGCAGGGGAGTTCTTAAGCGTCTGCATGAGGTGGAACGTGCCGAGCGACATGGCGCGCTTCAGGTCGGGTTTGGGGGAAACGTCGGCGGCGGCGGCGTGACGACCCGCGGCCCCCGTCAGGCGGAGCCTCTCCCACTCGTCCACCTGTCCGTCCGCAAGGCGGGCGGAGTTGCGTCCACTGCTTGGATCTGAAATGAGGCCGATAGAGGCGAACGTTAGCACAGAAAATGAACTGCTTTGACACTGGGGATTTGTTTTTCCTCTTTAGGAATGAAGAAACTCATCATTGTTACACTTATCGTGTCATCTTGCTCTGACAACTCCTTGATGTGGGAGCAACAACAAAAATTAAAAACATGAAGTCGTGCTGCGGCGGCGTGGAAAAGACAAAAAGCCACCGAGCAGGATCAGTAACACAAGTGACGCATTGGGCGAGGGGGAGTTGTTCGCCGCAGACACCGTCCATTGAATATTTACAGTCAGGTTGACGATTACTAGAAACAACACTCGTATCGCCGCGCTACGAGTTACTGGATGACCTCGAGGCTCCTGCGACCTTGTTGACTCCGAGTCTTATGCGGCCGGCCCCCCTCCGCCCCATTGTCTCCCATCCTACAGACTCCCAGAACTGCCTGTTCTCCATTGTGCCGGACTCTTTATTTTTTCCCCCCTTTCTCGTTTTCTCGGCCATTCTTCTCGACATCCGAGCTCCCTCCTCAGAAGTGACCCGGGGAGGGAGAGAGAGAGAGAACCGCCGACTGTTCACAGAGTTGGCGGCCATTGTTAGTCAAGCCCCTGTGCAGGAAGCAGCTTTGCGTTACACCCCCAACTAAATATTTCTCCCCCAAAAACAATGGCATGCTTCTGAGAGTGTGTCACACACCACAAACATGCGGGTTCCACACGCACGCACGCACGCACACACACGCACGCAAAAAGTACTGAAACCACAACATTCACTAGGAAACACATGCAGAAATGTATTTCTATATTGTGATATACTGGTTTCCCCCTGTCACCTGCTCCAGGTGAAGAAGAAAAAAACTCAAGTGCAACAGATTGACTTTGAAGCCAGCAACCACCCCCTCTGTCTTCTGACTGGAGTTAACAGCTGTCAGATCCTGTTGTTGTTGTTTTGAGCCTTATCATATCAAAAATATGTAGCCAATAAAACAATATATATATATATATATATATATATATATATATGTATATATATATGTTCAACAGAAAGTCTACAAAGGAGGTAAAGTCTACATTTACATTAAAAGTTGCATCCTCACCAGACACAACTTAACCCAATCATCTGTCCCCTCTTCAACCAAAAAAAAGAGAGCAATTAATAGAGGAAATGCAAACAATGTTTGAAATATTTGACTTCCTTTCAATGCCGAATTGTCCACCAGAGCCGAGTGATCGCTGGGAACGACTCGAGCGTGTCATGTTCGTCGGGCGATTTCCCGAAACAGCCGAGACAACATTAAATTGACAGATTTGTGATCGAGGTTCCGGAGCGTCGCCCCCCCCCCCCCCCCCCCCCCCCCCGCCCTCCCCGATATAATTTCAAAACTTCAGGGGCCCAAAAAAAAAAACGCTTTTAAATTTCTCACAGTACAATGACACTAGGACGTTTCCCCACGCCACAAAAAAACCGAACAAACATAAACATGTGTCTTTACCTGTGCACGCGCTCATGCAAACGACGTCCTCGTGCGTCTCCCAGGTGAGACGTTCCTCCGCCGTCCCGCACGTTCCCGCAAAGTAGAAAATAAACTTCAGGTCGATCTCCAAACTCCAGTTTCATAGCAAGGACGGCGGACACGGAGAGAGACCGGTTTTTACATGTATTTATATTTATATATATATATATATATATATTTGTGAATAGCCGTCCTGTCTCCGCTCGGCGCGCACGGGCTCGAGTGGCTCGCGCAGCTCGTGGGAGAACGGTTTTTAAAAACAGCGTAGGCGCGCGCTCGTCACGCGCGGGCACGAGCACTTGCGTCTGTGGAGGTGGAGGAGGAGGAGGAGGAGGGAGGGGAGGAGGTGATGATGTATCACAGCAGGATGGATAATAAGTCACCTATCTTTGTTTTCACAGAGAACTTATATCTTACATTAAGTGAGTGAAATGTGTTTTCACTCACTTAATGCAGTTGGCAAATATAACATGCAGTTGGCAAATATATACATAAAACAAAGACTCATAAAGGTTTTTATGAATCCCTCAAATGTGCATCATTTTATACACATACAGCCCCTCCTCAAAAATGTAGCCTGTCACATTTGGTGACTATTGGCGGAAAAGAAAATTGAAATTTTGAAGGCATTTGGGTTTAAATGATCTGGCCTGGTTTGAGGTTGTTTGAAGTAGAAATTTCGACAGAAAATGTATTAATAAATAAAAAAAATTCTGAGAGGTTAAAAAAGCCTATTAACATGTAGAAATGAACACGAGTCATTCTGAGCGGAACACGACCGAAAAAGGTGATTTCCTTCATATCATTAATCAGTGATATTTAAAAAGTAACTTTAGAGCGCAAAAGAGTTTTCATTATCTGTGGAGAGGTTTTTTTTCAATAAATCAATAATTGTTTTTGGTCTGCAAAATGTAAAAAAAAAAGAATGAAATCATAATCGACCAATTTCCCCCAAGATTAGATTTTTAAAAATCCTCACTTCTGATAAGCTGCAATCAATCAAATCATCTAAGGTGTTGGCAATTCATTTCCTGTTAATTGACCAATTCGTCAAAAAGGGCACCCCGCGAGCTTTTCTTTTGAAAATCGCCGTTGATCACGTCCGCTTCATCTTTGAATCCACGCGGCCAGTGGCGACGTTTGAAACGTGCGCGGTTCGTGGCGGTGCGCATCGTCGAAATCCCCTTCGCGAGCCCCAAATGACGCCCCGCTGCTCAACACCTGAAAGTGTCGCGTTCAAAAACGTGTGTGCAAAGAAGCCACGCTGAGAAAAAACATCTGAAACCCACTACACCTCATTACCTCCGCGCTGCGTCACCCGTCCGCCTCCCATGGGGATCGGTGGCCTCAGTGGCTCAGATCTGCTCCGGGTGTTTATTCTGCGGGCATTTGGAACAGTGGCAGAGGAAAACTTTAAACGGTTCCATGTGTGCAATGCGTCTTGCTTCGTCTATGTGTGCGTGTGTGTGTGTGTGTGCGACTGGGTGTGCCTGACGTGGGGAAACAGTAGGGCCCCTGTTTCTCCTGGGTTGGGCCCAACAACAGTTAGGGCCTGGACGTCACACGCGCCCCCAGGGCCTCGCAGGACACACTGGAACTATTCTCGGGGCATCGGTGACATAACGGACCATCTCGACGCTAGGCGCCGAACCCCCCCCCCCCTATATATCTCCCTCAGAAAAACCCAGTCAGCGTCCCAACCAACGGCACACTGGGTGCCAGCTGCAGCCCTGGAACTCGCGAGGGGCATGTTGTGTCATGTTGCATTTGGAGGCACCGGCGGCGATCAAGTGCGCCCGTCCACAGAACCATTCATCAGGCGCGAGCACTTACAAAACGGCCCCCCCCTCGAATCACCGGCCGATCACCGTTGTCCGGACAGAAGATACATGAATATTCAAGTCAGAAAGTGCCAGATACTTTACAGGGTTTGATCCTCCAAATATCCTAATCGATTGCGGCCGACAGGTCCGCCTAAATCCTGCACACTGGTCCTTTAATTAAAATCTTTTTTTAGACTCGACCGTTAGCACCGACACATTGTTATCCGCGGGTGTGGCTGACACGCTCGGTTTGTTCAAAAGCGAATAGGGAGCTTTTAACTAAAATGTCCTGAATACCGCGTGAAACTGAAACTAGTTTGCGACCCTCTGCCCAGGTCAAGGAGGGCGGGGGCAGGGGGGGTTACAAAGACGACCTCTGGCCACAGCAGGTATAGTGTGAAGGAAAGATGGCTGGTCCAAGCATGTACATTGCTCCTTCGATGGTCAAAGTCAACTTGAGTTGAGCCGGGAGGAAACTTGGGGATTTTGTAGGAGCGGAAAAAACAAAACAGCGTGCGCGGCCGAGGAAGGGAAAAAGTGAAATGCCTGTTGGTGGGATCAGGTTTCTGTTCACACTTGGCGTGAAGTGGGCCAGAATTCCACCTCCAGTGAAGCGCGGCGTCCCAAAGACTCGGAGGCCTGTTCCAAGAAGCCTCGTATCATGCGCGATCTCGCTGCTCTGGCTGTCGCCGAGAAGACAAACAAGGAGGCGCGCCGCCGCCGCCGCCGCTATTGTTGGAAACAGGGCAAACATAAAATTCAGGAAGTCCACTGGCACAACATAAAAACCGCTGTCCATTCGCGGCAGCGTTTTTTTATACCCACTTCTCTTTTTCTGTACTGCAGTAAATCAAATGTCCCCCCATTTTTTTGTGTGCGTGAGCGTGAGATGCGGAAGTGCATGTGCAGTAAGCGAGGCCCGTCGACAGTGAGAACGCCGCCCCAGTCCGACCCATCCGAGTCATTCGGGAGCCAAGAGTGCATCACGGTCCGTCCCTGGCACCGCCACGGAAAAAGCGACTGCAGGCAAGTCGCGGAGGCACGCGGCAGCAGCCGTCTCGGCAACACCCTCAGGCGGCGGCGTTTGTCATCAGTCCGCGCCGCACTGCCCTTTGTGTTTGGTGCTAATTAGCAAAATGTTAACACAACAAGTTGAGACGGCGATGATAAAACAAACATGCGAGCAAGTTTCACAGTTAGTCCAACAACGGTTTTTTTGCGACTAAAGACGTTTCTTTTGAAAATAGGAGAGTGAATACTGGATAGACACGACTGTAAACTAATGTTACTGTTGCTGCTAGATCTGAAAATAGGTAACTGTAGCAGAACAACTCAATAACAAATGAGATGCGTCATCGTTATTTGCCATAAATGAGCTGTTTTTGTGGTTACACTACTGGGTTGTTGAGAAGTAGCCTTTGGGTTGTTTCTGTGCAATTATATATATGATTTTTTTAACATTTTATAATTGCATTTCTCTTAAAGGATCAACTTAATGTAATCTTTATTTTATTTTATTTTATTTTATTTTATTTTATTTTATTTTATTTTATTTTATTTTATTTTATTTTATTTGCTGCATCGCGTCCAGGAAACTCTTTGAGCCGTCATATTTTTATGGCATGCCATGAATAACAAGAAAAAAAAATTAACTCTGCAACATATCAGAAAAAAAATAGTGGCCTACTGTAACCCTAACAACAGCAACACAAGAATTCTCATAATACCCATAATTATTACTATCCTTACTATTTAAAAAGACATACGTTGCAAGTGAAATAAAGTTTAAATGAAAAATAAACATATAACAGAAAAGGCCCGTGAGCACAAAATTAAACTAAGAAAACATTAAATTGGCCTTAGATCATTCTGAGAAATATGACCAACATTGTATCTGACTGTCATCATTCCAGTCATACCAGTTTGTTGTTGTTATTTACTTACATAACACACACACACGCACGAGCGCACGCACGCACACACGCACACACGCCCAGGGTATTTACTTGTAAGAGGAAGTTCAATAAGGCTCGGAGATATGGAAACAGTGGTGTCGACTGCCGATTGGTCGCTCTGTACTTTTCTCAAATATTTACAATGAACAACACTATTGGTGGAGATGTGACCTTGTCCACACAAGGTATGACAAAGTGTCCTGGCTGATTCACCCGGTTCAAGTCTCACACTCGCAGCCGAGGCGTCGTTGCGTAACTCTGTCTGCCGCCCGCGACCTGTTGTGTTGTTTTGCACGAGCGTGAGCGCGACGTTGCCCTTTTTTTTCCGTGCCAAAGTGCAGTGGAAAACAATAACTGATTGTCTGTCAATGGCAAAATGCATGCTCCGCGTCCAACTGAGCTTGTGGGTTATAGAAACACTCACTCACTTGGACACAACGCAGAGGGATCACGAGTCCGTTTCTGATCATCGGTGTCTGAAATAGAACAGAACTAGTTTTATTTTGGAATAGAAAATATACAGAATGTTGTCGGCATTCTCGGGAGACAGCGAGTGAGTATTAACAACCGCCATGTGCATTTGCATGCTCCAATTGGTTTGACCCACTCAAATGACAAGTGAAAGGTCTTTACCTTCAACTCCCTGGTTGCACCTCCCTGAACAAGTTGAGCGGGGCCTCTGGTTTCACCCGAGGAAATGAATCAGTTACTTCGAAAAAAGAAAAAAAAAGAGTCATCAGCGGGGGTTCATTGTGTCTGCGGGTTTCATTGTCAGGCCTTCCTGTTATTCGCCTGAATTCAAAGGAATCAAATCGGAGGAAATTACTGGAGAAGCAGAAGAGATGGGTGGCCTCCGCATTTGAAACTGGAATTCGTAGTGTGAGAGGTTTCGCATCATCACTGGGGTTTCTTATTGCTCATAGAAATCAACTCAATCCCGCACACAGACACACATAGTCTATTTTTTTGGGCTCCTGGTTAATGATGCCTCATTGCAGCGAAGCAGTAAGGGAGCGGCGGTTTCCTCAGGATGTTACTACAGTGTTTGGAGTGTGCGCTGTGATGTACATCGCAAGCTGCCGGTTTTTGTGGAAATACGGGAATTGGTGGAGCCTTTTGTTGTTTTGTGTTTTTCCCCACCCTCTTGTGGCCTGTCAACACGAGAGGGCGGCGGGTCGGTTCCACAATCATTCATGCAATTGTTTCACAGCGCCGCTCGACTCAACCCTCCGGGATGACATTTCACTTTTCTATTCCCCGTAGTTTCCCTCCAAATTTCGGCTGGATTGCAAAAAACAATTCTACATTCGTAGTCCCCTGAGGATTACTCGCACTGATTTTGACAGCCCAGGGATTTCACCCTTTAGCGCCACCGCGAGGATGACCTTTGGTGCTCTTGAGTGAATCGGCTGAAAAACTATTGGACATGGTTCAGTCATTGCTGCAAATCCTCATGTAATGTAACTTATGTAACGTAGGTAAACGCAAATTTGATACTGTAAATTGAGGTGACCACACTGTAATGAGTTGTCTCTACCGTTTGTTTCCATATAGCATGAAAACTGCATCACGGCTAATCCACTAACTAAGCGTAGTAAACCGTACACTTGTTGTTGTCATCTAGCTCAAACCAACAATGTGCACAGGCTCGGATAAAAAAACCGCCAGCGTGGCTGCATTCTCGTTTTTACGACTGTTGATTATTTTCCTGCAGTTTTTTTTTATTGCAGTAACTGATATCAGCAACGAGAATGGAGAGAAATACAACCGGGAGCCGTCCGGAAAGTGCATGGAACTTTATCAGGAAGTGCCAATCTGTGTGCTTACCTGCACAAATACGCGAGACGGCCCAACACTTGCACTGCGCGGCCTCAGGCGGGTGTTGTACTACAGTTCAAAAGTAGTGTTTGTTATCTGTGTCAATAGGTTCAGGTGTGAGTCACTGTTGTCTGTAAACCTGGCTGACCTCCGCTGTGACCTGCCCTCCATACGTGACAAGAATCGTTCCCTTTTTTCGTCCGCAGCTCGCACCCACCGGGGATCGGTGGGGGGGGGGGGGGGGGGGGGCGTCTTTCCTTTCCTTACGGGAAAGCAGGTTGCACCTTGGTCTTTTACCCGCAGGTACGGTGCCTGGGGCGCCGGTGTTTCACTTTTGTCTGCCGACGGGGACTCGACCTTCAGAGGGGTCACGTGGCCTCGGGCAGCCTGAGGGGAGCAGAGAAAGCTGCCTCTGCCACCGGGACCACGCTCTCAGCGACGGGCTGCAGATGTCCTAATAAGGCATGTTAATGTGTCGGTGTGGAGCGGGGCGGGGGGGGGGGGGGTGACACCGTGTCTGCTTTTTTCTCATCTAGTTATCTTTACACGAGGGTTGCGTCAGTCTGCTGATGAGCTAATTTCCTTTTCTTCTCTTTCCTTTTTTTTTTTCTCCCCCATTCCTACAAACTGAGCAAAGTCTTAAGGGCGACGGCCTGATCCCACCAGACGGGAGGAGGAGTTTGCCCTTGTCCCTTGAATCCTTTTCTCTTTTTTTTGTTCAAGTTTCGTACTCCGTGTCATCCTGGAGGACCATTTTTTGCAGCAGGAGACTTTGTAACATCCCAACCCTAATTTCTCCCCAAAAAAATGAGAGACTGTGATAAGCAGAATAAAAAGCGTCGAACCACTTTTACAGCTTTCGTCACAATACCTTGCTCTGTATTCAGGTTCACACTGATTTGTTGGGGGATACTAATCAGGGGTATGAGGGAGGCAGGGTGGTTCCAACAGTGCCCCCCCCCCCCCCCCCCCCCCCCCCCCTCTCTGTTTTGACTATTTCAGGACCTCCCACTGCTTTTTCTTATTCTGTCACGTCCAGCTCTTCTTTTTTTTTAGATAAGACGGCATCAAACGTGGCGTTGACCGCTTTGTCGTGCAAATGCTCCTGAGCTCGGGGACCAATCAGAATCTAGACTAAACAGGACGAGGGGGCGGCTTCCTGTGCAGCCCCCCCCCCCCGCCGCCCCGAAAAGCGTTGTTGTCATCACGGGACTGCGCCGGAATCTGCCGGGAGAACTTTCTCAAGCAGCCAGAGGAACAATAGCTCGGGCCAAAAATCAAAAGTGATCCGGGTCCGACTGTGGTGCGTCTGAGCTGCACAATGAATGGTCAAGCAAAACGCACGGGGGAAACTTTCAGTAGGCCAGCGAGCAAAGCTTTGATTTGTTTAATTCGTACAAAAATGGAATGGTGTAAAAGCACAAATGACCCTTTTAGAACCCGGGTATGAATCTCGACGTCTCTGTTAGAGCGCCAGGACCATTAAACCATGTTGTTTTAGCGACGGTACCACAACCGTCACTTTGACCTTCAAAAAGCTGGCACGCAGGAGGCCATCTTTTTTTTCTTTCATTCGGCGGTGTGAATAATCGGAACCGGTGTCACACAACAAGGTTGTGCGTCGTCTGTGAGTCTCTTCACGAGCTCCCCTAGAAACGAGACGTGACACCGTGAGTGACAGCCACATAATGCGCAGGAGTGAGAGAGAGAGAGAGAGAGAGAGAGAGAGAGAGAGAAAAACAGAAGCGACGACGTCATTTAACATCCCAGGAGAACCTCTGACTGGTTTCCTGTGCTGGTCCTTTTTTTGGGCGTCATCCTCAAATGAACTGTATAAGGAAATAAATGATTGTGTCATTGAATCATTTCTTAGCGACATGACGAGTGTTCAAAGCTGACACCGCAGGTACAAGGCTGAATGGCAGAAGACTACAGCCAACCATGATCCCATGACCGACGCAGCCCCTATCACACACGTTTTGAAAAGGCAGAAATTATTACACCTTTTGGAAATGCATCCGTGATATTGTTTTAATATCAAAACATTTGAAACGTTCCTTGAACCATGTTGGCATTGGATCAGGGAGGTCATGTACATCATCCAGTTGGAGAAGATACAACATTTTATTAGTGGATCAGATTTATTATGCATCTGTACCTTTTCTTTCTGTGTGTCTTCTATCGACTTACGAAATTTGTAATTCTGAACATATACACAGTACAAAGGCGTCATCGCTCCTTTTTACTGACTTTCAACCATTCGTCTTCTGTGGGTTTTCTTGTTGCTTTTGTCAGCCGTGAATTACCTAGTGAGAGCCCCCCCCTCTCTTACTCACAAGCCACTGACTAACACAATGCTCCTGCGTCTGGCCGCCCGTGGCTCGTCCACATAGTGCGTCTGTTCAAACGGTCAGGGGGCGTCTGAACGCACGTCATCGGCAGGGCCAGGGAGGCCGCTGATGCAAACGGCAGCAGTGCTCTGGGGTTCTTTTTTTTTATTTGCTTGCGTTGGACTACAGGAGCCATTAGTCAGTCTTAAAGAGCCAACGCCGCGGAGCTATTAATAGCCACATAGACAGCCTCATTTTCTCCCCAGGAGAAAGCAGGCCCGACAAAATCCCCCTTTTTTTTTTTCCTTGCTCATTTCCTCCCCGCCCTCCACTCTGCAGAATGCCGTGTACTGTGACAAATCTCTCACTAAAGTTATTCTTAGGCTCCGGCAACTACAGCCTCCTATTTATACCGAGACCTGTGTGTGTGTGTGTGTGTGTGTAGAATCGACACAGATCACCCAAATGTAGGAAAGTTAAAAGCGGCTTGGAGCCACCGTCCAGCAGACTGTCGGTTGCGAGGACCGACGGTGAGCGTCTCTGACATATTCGACCTCTGATTCATTCATCACTTCCTACTTCGAACCAGTCTGTGGTTCTCTCCGAGAATCTTCGCGCTGCTCCTAGGAGCGAGGGGAGAACATAGAACATAGGATGCTTTTGTCAAAGAGATGCAGCTTTTTACGAGCATTATGGACAGCCAAGAATAGTTCCTATTCAACACTTCAACAAAGATTATTGATCTTCGTCGTAGAGGGGCCCCAGTCATGTTTTAAGATTTTTTTTAACATAATGTCCCAGTATCGAAAATCCAATATTGTCCTCCTTTTTGATGTTCTTTAAACTCAACATATGACAGATATACATGTTTATTTTGATATTTGAATATCTTTTGGGTACATGTAAGTATATTTTGCCGCTTCAATCCAGAAGGCATGACTTCAACTAGTAATATGACTGGAGTATGTTTTTACTTTCGTAAATACTATGCACTTCTCCTGCAATTGAGTAATAAGCTCTCAAATGAATGGATTAGAAGCTGAAAGAAGGCCAATATGGAAAATAGTCAGGAAGTCAAAAGTGTGCTTAAGCAGAGTACTTGAAAACCCCTCCGGGTTCGGTGTATCACCTTTGCCCTCCGGCTGTGGGTGGAGTCTGAAGTTTACAGGCACCGTCTGTAACGGAAACACAATTTAGCAGCTGGTATCGAAGAGTGAGGTAAAGCGAGAGGCATTTTGATGGGATCACCTCACTTTTCAAAGCAAATGTTTTCCTTCCACCTCTCGGACTTCATGAGGAATTCATTTGAAAGGAAAAGAGACATGTTCTTCCAACGCTCTCATATCTGTGTATCAACACCAATCATATATATATATATATATATATATATATATATATATATATATATATATATATTTTATAGATAGTTCTGGCTGATTAATTCCTTAATCCCTGCTGTTCATTACTTCTCTCACACCAAGTGGTTTTCAATTCCTCTAACTTGGTGTTGTTGGGGACTTTCCGTTAATGTCTGTGTGACACGGGGTTAATTCATGAGATCATTCTTATTTCTGGTGCGGAACCTCTCGGTTTGATCACGTCCACATGTGCGTCATCGTCGCAATCTTTTTTATTCAGTATAACCTCTTCACTACACGACAGCTTCTGTGAAACCCTGCCATTTATTTAATGATTAATGACTTAATGTATGTAAGTAAAACTGCATAAATCAGTATCCCAGGCAGACACAGGCCAGTGGTGTCATCTTCATTATTATTATTAATAATAAAAATCCGATTGTGTTTAGAAATAGCAACCCAGATTTAGTGTTAAATAGATGTACTGTACAGGACGTCTAGACAGCTCAACTCTTATTTCAGTGTGTCTGCATCAGAGCTCCACCGATATATCGGTTGGCCGATAATATCGGTCGGGCTCTGATGCAGATCGCCTTTCACAGACATATCGGTATCGACCGATATTATCCGCCAACTGATATGAGCCTTTAAACGTGCATTTATTTTTACATTTTAGGTCAAACAAATGCTTATTTTCTTAATTCAACTTATCAAGTTATTTATGACAAAGTTAAACTAAAATGTCAAGCCTCAATAACATTGCTTGGTCATAAAGGTTAAGGATAACGACATCTTAGGAATCATTGACAAATTTGAATATACATATAATACATATATACAAACATACATATATACAAACATATATACATACCAATATACATATATACATACATACATATATATCGGCCAATGTATCGATATTGGGAATCTTGTACTCCCCAATATCGATATCAGACCCAAAAAATCCATATCGGTCGGGCTCTAGTCAGCATGCATGTTTGAAATTAGGCAAACATTGTCTTTGTATAGCAAACAACCTCAACTCAAAGACCTTTGGAGAGCTTCAGAAATATGAACATTTATATTTTGTATTAAATTAAATGTTGCATGATAAATAATAACGCTTGACTACTGAGAACAGTGTTTAACCCTCGGCAGAGCAGGTTGATCAGCCTCACTTCAAACCCCACACGTCTACAACCTTGCTCAGGCTCCGCCTGGGGGCGGCAACGAGTATTACACCCTGCCAAAAAAAAAACCCTGATAAATTTGGGAAAACGTAAAGTTTATCTTGAGCAAAGGCAATGCGGGCATATTTTCAGAGGCAAGTGACGGATAAAATACATTGTGATTAGCTGAAATCCATGTTGGGAAAAAGCATTATGGGTAATTAAGTATAAAAGCCAGTTTTATCTCTAAGAGGGTTTCAATTTCACATTTCTATTTGCTTTAGAGGCTTAGAAATTAATATTTTGGTGAACATCAAGGTTTTTTCTTTTTTCAAACCCTGATGTTTTGTCTTGGTATCCAAGGTTAACTTTTTTGCCAGCATAGAACAATCCCAAACTGATATAAAGTTCACCGAGTGCGTCTTGAGATGCAGTTTCATGTCTCGTAAAACAAAAAATATATATATATTTTCAGTGTATATTCAATGTTGCAGTTTATTTGCATTGGCGCAAATCCAAATGTTAAAATCACTATAGTATAGAGAGGTGTTCACCGATTGCCGGAACGCAGGGCTACATGCAGTTGAATGAAGTATTTTAATATTCTTTTATTTTCATAAATGAGTGTTCACCAATATTCAAGCTTTAAATGGAGCAGGTATTGCAAGTCATCAAGAATTATAACAACAACAATAAATAACTTTGAATTATATAGTACCTTTGAAGGTACCTGAGGCTGCTTTACAGAATAAGGAATAGCAATGCCTGCGTGAGACAATAAGACAATCTAGTGATCTAAAGCCTTTGTCGACAGATAAGGTTAAAGGATTTTTAAGTATGCAGAGATGGGACTGAAGAGGAGAGGTTAAGGCTGGTGTGGGAGCAGATCAGTGCCCGAGGACCGTAGGTTTCCGTGGATGTGGTCTAGGGGCGGAGGTCATCAGACAGGTTACTGATGGGGACAAAGGCATGGAGGGATATATAATTCATGGAAAATCAACAATGTATAAAGAACTCAACCCAACTAACCAAACGATTACATGTTTGACTCAGAAATGTGCCTCCATTGTCCTAATTACTAGCAAGAGATGTTCTTCCTTTTCTTCCACGTGGAAGTAAAAACGAAAAAGGAATTTCAAAGCGCACTGTATGCTGCCAGAATTGAAAATTGTTATAATAAACAGACAGAATTCTGGATTCAGCCTAAAAACATTTTTTTAAGATACAAATGTCCAGCACTGAGACAGTGACACGAGTCCATCGTGTCTGTGAAAAGTACATAAATATATACGAAAACAAACATGAGAAAACCATGTGCCAAACAATCCTACATGGGCGATATGTATATCTTATGTATAACTTATATCATCCTGGTACCTTTTTCATTTCCTCACCAACAGAAAATGGCCGCTTACAGTTCCAATCGTTTCCATGCGCTTCCCGTGGAAAGCTGTGCACACTGTAGGCACTTTTCACAGCAGCCATTTTGAAATGTGCCAGCACAGGTGTTGTAGTGGAAAGGTCAAGCCCCCTTTAATATTAGTCCCCATCCATTGTAACATCAAATATCGATTATAGAAGCAGCTTTAAACTATTTTGTCAGGTTGAAGAGTTTCAGGACCAAATTTTCAGACCATTAAAAGGCATGTACGAAATTTAGCAAAAGTAAACTAAGAATAATTTATTTAAAAAAAAAAAAAGGCTTACATGACAATGGGTTCTGGCAGCCAGGGAATCCAGACTTGAAAAATTCAAACCGAGGCAGTTAAATCACAGGCAAACAGACCGGAACAGATAAGATTCAAACAGCGATGTGAAGGGAAACCAGGGTGGTGAGACAAACACAGGTGAGACACACCAGGGCAGGAAACAGGAGAAATACAGGAAGTGAGTCACCTAGGAGATACAATTTCAAAAAGTCCACAAAGATAAAAACTCTTTAAATAGGTTGAAAAGCTTTTATATTGATAATATGATATGGCTGCATTTTCTGAATCTGCCCTGAATAATAATAGTTAATTAATTAAATACAAATGTAAAACATTTTACAATTCCCCTATTTCAACCCATTAAGACCGGTAGCGAATATTATGTTTTCAAACTGAGTGTGATGTCTGTTTTTATTTTCCCTTTAGAGGCCAAATATTTTTCTAAGACTTAAGCTTGAATCCATATCGGGAAATGCATCATGCAAACTTTATTCAATTTTTTTTTTAATCTAGTTTCCAAGGCAATAATTTACAATAAAAGCCACAAAAAATAGATTGAATTTTATTTTTCTATTTAGAAATAGATCGTTTAGTGAGCATGAAGTTATTTTTTAAAACCCTCAAGTTTTAGGAGGTTGTTTTCAGGCGATTGGATCATTAAACAGAGGGGACACTTAGTGGGTTAATCTCTGTAAAACATCATGGAAATTAATTTTCAACATTATTGTTGCCTTATTCACCGTCTTGCACATTTGGATTTGAAAAAAATAAAATGGAGAAAAGTGAAAGCACCGCCGATAAGGCTTTGCGCGCTCTTCAAGCAGCCAATGGCAAATCGCGTATCTCGGCCGTTGACCTGACGCCTCGACCAATGGCGGCGGAGGAGAGGCGTGACTCGCGTGACGTCAGCCGCCTCGTCGACACTTTCCGTTACAGGAGCTCTTCCTGTATCGACCGCTGCCGATCGTCGCCAAGCTCCCCACGCCGTTCACCCGAGCCGACGAACATGGACTTCTCCATCCGCGCAGCCAACGTGGACGACTGCAAGGACATCGCGCGCATGCTCATGGTGAGGGCGGACGCGTGCGCTGCGGTGACGTAACACGACGCGGCTCACGACCCGCAGACGTGACGTCAGCGGGCTACGTCACTGCGTGTACACGATGTTGTTGTTGTTGTTGTTGTTGTCGTCGTGTTGTTATTAGATCATTGGAGGTGTGACTGGATCACGTGCATGCAGCTGCCATTTGTTTTCCAGTGCACATACACACGTGTAAAAGTTATCAACTGACATGTTCAAGGCCGGTGAGGAAAATTGGGATCAATCAGTAAAAAAAATACAAATAGTGATTGATATTTTTTTGTTTTTTTCCCCCTTTGCAGGAATTAGCTGAATATGAGAAAGTGACAGACAAAGTGAAAATCTCTCAGAAAGGTACGGTGCATTAAAAAAACAAAAAACAAGATGAACTTCAATGGTGACGTCAAAGAGTCAATTTCGATGAATACATTTTTTCCCCCGGAGTTGCAGATGTCCTGAAGTAGCCTAACATAATGTAAAATATGTTGGAATATATATAAAATATGAACGTTTATTTGTCAACACAGAATAACCCCATGACTGATACTTCACTCACTGTATGAGATTCAGTTATATATTTCTTTGTAATGTATCACATCGCCGTTGACAAAAATGCTTTCAGTGTGCAGTGGCACAAATCCAAATGTCAACATCACTAACATTGTTCTCTAATTGCCAGAATGCAAGGCTGCATGCAGTTGCACAATATATTAATATTTCATGAATGAGTGTTCACTAATATTCAAGTTTCAAATGGAGCAGGTATCAAAAGTTATTGATAATTATAATAACAGCAACAATAAGAAGAAGAATAACTTGGAATGATACAGCACCTTTCAAGGTACGTAAGGCTGCTTCACAGAATGAGGAAAACAAAGATGATAAGCAGATCAGTGCCTGAGGACCGTAGGTCCCAGGGTGCAGTTTAGGGGCGTAGGTCGTCCGACAGGTTACTGGTGGGGACAAAGGCATGGAGGGATTTATGACTCATGAAAAACAACAATGTATAATGAACTCAACACAACTAACAAAAAGGTTCTGGTAGAAAAATACTGGACAAGTCCATCGCCTCTGTGTAAAGGCCATGGGACATGTGACCTTAATTTCAAGACAACCACTTTATCACAAGCTTAATTTTTTTTTCTCATAAACATGCAGACTTGGAGCAGGATGGTTTCTCCAAGAACCCGTTCTTCCATGGGATCGTTGCTGAGGTGCCAGAACAGCACAAAACCAAAGAAGGTGAGGGAGGACCGTCTGTAACACAGTTTTCTTACGACACTCACAAATGATGGAGTTATACAAATATTCACATATACATGTATATATACAAAACACAAAACAGGATATTCCAAATTTGATAATAGATCCTTTTTTTGCTAAATGTCAGTTACTGATGTAGATTTGAATTGTTTAAGCAAGATATCATTTCAATAGTTTGTGTGCGTTGCTCATTTTCCAAGGTTAGGGCAAGATAAGATAAGATGGTCTGAATTGCTCCCGTCCTCTCCCCAAAGTGTTAATAATGTGTAACTCACCATTAGATAATATGTGACCCAACAAGCAGGTATAAAAAAACACAGCCGTTGTTAATGTCATCAGGGAAATATCTGTGCTGTGTGTGTGTGTGTTTGACTCGTTAGATAACCCACGACTTAAATACCCAAGCACCTACTGTGTATTAAGCTTGTGGCAGATCGAACCAGCCTAATAAAAACACACATTAACGCAGCAGGTTTTCACATTTAAAGCTGCACTTATCAATATTTTTATAATATCAAATATACAACAAAATGTCAGCGATACCTCGCAAGGACAACCGTTCTCCTCGTTTTTCTCAGTGTTGTTTCCAACAGCTGGTTTCAGCTGGTCTGACGAACCAAAACCGAACAGGCAAACAGAGATATTTTGAGTGTTATGGTGGTAGGATGGTGTCATATCATTATGGCCTGTGTAGGTGAGGAGGAGAATTTTAAATTATTACAGGAAGCCAGTGTAGTGAAGCTAATACAGGAGAGATGTGATCTCTCCTCCTGGTTGCTGTCGGCGCACGTGCCACGGCATTTTTGTCCGAGCTGCGGAGTCTGTAAAGATTTACTGCTGCGGCCTGATAATAATCAACAACGCCAGTGAAGCCTGGAGGTAACAAAGGTCGTAGCAGTAAAATGTGTGGAAAAACAATGTTTCTGAAACTTTTTCCTAACTAATTCCCACCTGGTTGAGGTGGAAATGACAAATAATAACACACCTTTGTCCAATACAGTATGTACTGGCTGCGCGACCTTACATGTCACATCGCAGCCGTATTTCTGATTTGCCCACATGAACCCACACAACTGGCAGTCAGGAGACCTCTGAGTCTCTGTAGGACCTGCTTTTTAATTACAGCGTCAAATATTTAATTTAATCACTGTTCACTTCACTCGTTCCGGGTGAAATATTTGAACTCCAAACACAAATGATCCTGTGGCCAAATTGTGGCGGGTTACGTGACGCCAAAATATGTAATGGAAGTAGCGTATGAAGTTTTGGTACACAAATTGTGATAAAGACCAATGTTCCAAGTTAACATCTCCAAACCTCTTTGTGTGCACTGATTTAAATCTTTTTTCCCGTTTGTCACAGGTCACACCAAGATAGGCTATGCACTCTACTTCTATTCCTACAGCTCGTGGGTCGGCAGAGCCATTTACATGGAGGACCTGTACGTGATGCCGGAGTTCAGAGGTCGCAAATACAGCCGTGTCATTGTTGTGATGTAATGAATACTGCGTTTGATGGAGACCCGATCAGAGGGAAGTAATAATGTTGATTGTCTCTTTCAGGGAAGGGCATTGGTAAAGCATTAATGAGCAAGGTAGCGCAGGTGAGTAAAATGTCTAATATTTATTTGTGACAGTTGGGAAATGAAAACGCACTTGAGACCTCGGGAGCCCTCGCTCGCTCTATTGACAGCCCTTCTCCGTCGGCACTGTTTGCGGTGCATGATGTGTTTTGTGAGCTGGCACACATTGGTGAAAATGATCATGCCGCGTGTCAACACGGCGATATGCGTGACCGTCTCTTTTTCATTCCATTTCGATTTCTTAAAGCTGGGCCTGGCTGCCGGCTGCAGGCAGTTGAATTTCACCGTTGTGGACTGGAACAAATCATCCCTGGACTTTTACTTCAGCCAGGGCTGCTTCGATTTCACCGACAAAATGGGCTACCACGTTATGCACTGCGAGGGAGAGGAGCTGGAGCGGCTGGCCCAACCCTGACCAACTGCTCCGTCAACACAGTGCAGGGATAGAGCGCCGCTCCGTGGCCCTGTTCAAACACTTGAAAATAACAATCATTAAACAGATTTCTGGAAAAAATGACACATCATTAAAATAATTGACTGTTTGCTAAGCCACGCCCCCCCTTTTAGTTACTGTTGCTATGTCAGGCTACACGTAGCCTCTGATTTCAACACAGCACATACTGTATGTTGTGTACAGTGGCAATAGTGTCAGACGTCCCCCCTGCAATTATCGCTAGCTTATCAGACTTTTCATTTCTAGCCAACGTCTGCATGTTTTGTTTACTGAAATAAAAAACAATGGCATATTTTAACAACTGTATATTTCTAGTTAACATGAGCTAATTAGCTAATGCTAATGTTTAGCTACTAATGCTAAAAGCATTCTTGTATTACATCAAACAGGAGCTTTTGTCTTGTTGTTCAGAGATGGTTAGCCCTAGCACATAGCATAGTATTTTAGATTTTAAAAACCCACATAGTTTAAATAAAGTTAAAATGTAGTTGGGCTAGTGGAGGTTTTCTAACTGGACCTGTGGTCTTCTACTGAAATTATTAAGCTAGTTAGCTGAGCATGCTAACATGTGTGGCTAACGCTGGAGTAGAATAAACACAATTAAATCTGTTCATTAAAATCTTGACCTTTTTTTGTTTGGTTTTGAAAAGACACGCTTCAACATGGACAAATTCAAAGCTTGACAGGCCGTTTTGATTGGCCAATCCATGTTCGGAGGAGGGGTTTAGCAAACAAATAATTGGATGCAGTTTTAAGTATTGGAATGGGGCCCTTTGCAATACATTTAAATAGTTCACAATCAAGGGACTGTAACCTGTGTTTTGTGTTTATGGCATTGTCTTTGGTTTTGGTGAAAACCTAACTTCCTGTATTTGTGATGGGGGGGAATCGTATTAGTAGGATTATCATAAAGTACGACACATAATCATCCAGCCAGAAGTGAAATATTTTTTTGCACAAAGATCCAGAAAAACCTTATGCACTGCAAAACCCAGGGTGTATGTTTCATTGTACTGCTGTGCGACTGTTGACGTTTTTGGTATCCTATCCCTTTAATTTTAGTGATCGACTATGACAACAGCAACCAAAGAGTCTGTCGCCCCTCCCCTCGTCCTTCTGGTGAGGGGCACAGTAAAGCTGCTGTGATACAAATGTGGGCATTTGCACTGTTTTCTCCCTTTTAACGGGCTACGTGCAGTTGGTCCTGAGGGGCAATGAGAGTGTGCACAAGAGGACTCAGTGGGATTCCACCTAAAACCCCCCTGTGTGCTGCCAAACAGCAAACTCTTTGGGGCCGGTTTCAAAGAAGTGGATAAAGCTCAGAATCAAACAGAAACCATCCATCGTGTGGAATTTTGAAAATCTTGGACTGGGCTGAAATGAAAGTGGCACAACTGTGCTCTGCGATTCTGTATTACATATCCAGCATCATTTTTAAATTTTTAATTTTTTTCTCCAAAAAGAGGCCCCTTTGTATCATCCCCAGCCATTTAATGAAAACACGCTTGAGTTATGAGTTATATTTAGTTTGTTTTCTCTCACTCCAAACAAGGACGAACCGCTGACCCTCCTTTCCAGCCCTGTGCAATTTTCATTTATTTTCATACCTTGTTTACAAAGTAACTGAGCAAAGAATGTGCAGTTGTTGTTGGGTTTATTGTTTTTTCCATCTTTGGGGCACTGTTGTGAAATAACCATGTACTTTTGCTTCAATGGCCAAAATCCACAAAAGCCGTCATTGTGGGAAAAAGTACAAATGAATGCATGGTCGTCCATGTCGCAGAGTGCACGGCCCAAAATTCAATATTAGCGTCCAAGAGAACATGAAGAGATATTTATATCCTCCCTAGCCAGAGCTAAAAAACTAGTGGCTCGAATGAGGTCAAAGTTCAACCCTGATTTCGGTCAAATCCACTGAGTCCACAAAACTTTGAAATGGTTGTTCAGGTCGTAGTGTTCAGTGTGTGTGTGTGTGTGTGTGTCGCAACGTCGCGTAGGCCTCAGCACAAGTAGACTTAACAACCATGTTGATGTGTCTGGCTCATTTCCTCAACTTTGGTACAGTTAAGTCGTCAGGAAGAGCCCAACTGTGCGTTCCCCAGTGTGCCACGCGTGTTCATATTTCCATGTGCTGTTTCCAGTGTGTTCGATACGGGTGTCGCAAAAATTTTTACGTGCAGTCATTTATTTACGTTTCTCTTCTGCGTTTAATGTGTTCATCTGTCGGACGTTGTCTCTGAAATGGTAGCATTTAAGTAGCAGTTGGAGCTCAGTGTCATTTATTCTCTACCACGAATCTGAATCAGAAGATAAAATACCAAAAGCCATATTCAGATTTAGCCCTAGAACCTGCATGAAATTCAAATGTTGGAGACGTCAGATGTCCAGATGTCACCCATTGGTTCTTTTAAAAGGTTGTGTCGTGTTGTTTACTTGTTTGACTACTTCGTCCAGTAGTTCAGGGGTAATAAAACCTGCCAGACTGTAGTTGAATAAAGTGATTTGTTGAGTGAATACGTACAGTCGCTGTGTTGAGTTTCCTTGAATTTCATAATTCCGTTGTTAATAACTCCACTACAATTGCACTTACCAAGTGTAAAACTAGGCAGTAGGCAGTTGCATTTGTCCTCACGGGGACATGTCTTGGATACGCACTATCTATACATTCACAAAATAAAGTTAAAAAAAAAGTAAAACATGTACTACTTACACAAAAAGGAGGTAGAAATAGATTACTGTATTCTGTACAGAAAGGTGCATCAAACACAGGAATAAGGACTTGGTTGATGAGTCACATCACACTAGTAAATCACACAAGAGTGGCTCCCTGCTTTGTTACTGTTTCGTGCATGTTGTCGAGGATGCTCACACTCACACACACACACACACACACACACGTGGAAGACGCAGGACATGTTTTCTGCTGGTGGTTTCAGGCTGTTTCACAGATCGACAGTAGATGGAGGTAACACGCCAATAAGACACAGCCAGTGAGCCAACAAAGGGCCAGAAAGAAGAAGAAGCATGCCAGCAAAGCAAACACGGATATGCATAAAATAAAGTTTTAAATTTTCTCCACAAATTGGCTTTGCAAAATGTTTTTTGTGGCCTCGAGGACGTATTCACATTTTGCTGGATTAAAACCAAAAAAATGACACGTCTCTCTATCTGTACCTCAGTTCAATTTTTTAACTCTTGCTTGATTTTTTCGTTAATTCTTCTTGATATTATGTAAATGTTCATGTATGGTGGACCCATTCAACATTATCTTTGGCGACAGTACATCACCTGTGTCTTAGAGCTTTGGTTCAGGACCCACACAAGGGTTCACGGTTTGAATCTATGGGGTCTTAAGGGACATAAGGGGGAAAAACTGCCACAAAACATTTCCTTTTTTTGACTTTTGACTTAATTTGACAAACTTTTACTTTAACCTTTAATCAACGGAACTGTTAACAACTCACTGATGTGCACAACACACAACAGGTTGTGTTACATAACCTCAAGAGGTTTGACTCAAAATTAATACATTTTGCTCCTAAAGCAAATAAAAACATTGTTTTGAGCTGAAATCCATACAGGGAAATGCCTTATGCAAAATGTAAGGCTCCTAGTTCCCAGCCATATCTAGTTTCCAAGGCAATACTTTGCAATAAATGCCACAGTCACATAGTGATCATCGAATTTATGATTCATGAAAAACAACAATGTATAATGAACTCAACACAACTAACCAAACGGTTCTGGTAGAAAAATTAGAGTCCATCGCCTCTGTGCAAAGCCCATGGGACATGTTAACTTCATTTCAGGACAACCACTTTATCACAAGCTTAATTGTTTTTTCTCATAAACACGCAGACTTGGAGCAGGATGGTTTCTCCACGAACCCGTTCTTCCATGGGATCGTTGCTGACGTGCCAGAACAGCACAAAACCAAAGAAGGTGAGGGAGGACCGTCTGTAACACAGTTTGTGTGCGTCGCTCATTGTCCAAGGTCAGGATAAGCTAAGATGGTCTGAATTTTAAAAAATGTGAACTACTTGAACAAAAAGGATAGATTAGATTACTTTGTTCTGTACAGAAAGGTGCATCAAACGCAGGAATAAGGATTTGGTTGATGAGTCACATCACATTAGTACAGTAAGAGTGGCTCCCTGCTTTGTTACTGTTTCATGCATATTCTCAATAAGACACAGCCAGTGAGCCAGCAAAGCAAACCCGGATATGCACAAATAAAGTTTTAAATTTTCTCCACAAATTGGCTTTGCAAAGCAAATCCACTAACTCTTGCTTGATTTTTTCGTTAATTCTTCTTGATATTATGTAAATGTTCATGTATGGTGGACCCATTCAACATTATCTTTGGCGACAGTACATCACCTGTGTCTTAGAGCTTTGGTTCAGGACCCACACAAGGGTTCACGGTTTGAATCTATGGGGTCTTAAGGGACATAAGGGGGAAAAACTGCCACAAAACTTTTCTTTTTTTCTCTTTTTTGACTTTTGACTTAATTTGACAAACTTTTACTTTAACCTTTAATCACCGGAACTGTTAACAACTCACTGATGTGCACAACACACAACAGGTTGTGTTACATCACCTCAAGAGGTTTGACTCAAAATGAATACATTTTGCTCCTAAAGCAAATAAAAGCATTGTTTTGAGCTGAAATCCATACAGGGAAATGCCTTATGCAAAATGTAAGGCTCCTAGTTAGCGGCCATATCTAGTTTCCAAGGCAATAACTTGCAATGAATGCCACAGTTTTAGCTCTCATATGGTTTTGATTTCATTTTTTTCTATCTGCTTTAGAGGCTTAGAAATACAACTTTTAGTGATCATCGAATTATTTTTGGAAACCCTCAGGGTTTTATGATCATCTAACAAGGGGGAACTTAGTTGACCAATCCCAGCTACGCCAACATGGAATATCGCTGACCTCGTTGTGTGCTCGTTCCCTGTCTTGTACATTTTGGATTATAATGAAATACATGAAAATACAAGAACCACGCCCACCACGCACAGACAATCTCGATCGCGTACATCTTATGCTGCGACCTGACGCCTCGGACAAGAGAAAAGGGGCGTGTCTCCCGTGATGTCACCCTTGCTCACCAACGACCCAACACGCGACGTGAACGTCGCCCCACTTCGTCCTCGTCGCCCGAGCCGACGAACATGGACTTCTCCATCCGCGCAGCCAACCAGGACGACTGCAGGGACATCGCGCGCATGCTCATGGTGAGGGCGGACGCGTGCGCGCGCACGGAGACCCACACACCTGCACGAGGGGGGGGGGGGGGGGGGGGGGGGGGGGGGGCTGCCATGTGTTTTCCAGCGCGCGCACACACAAAGTTGTCAACTGACATGTTCAAGGAATGGACATAAATAGTGACTGATGTTGTCTTTCCTCTGCAGGAATTATCTGAATATGAGAACATGACAGACCAGGTGAAAATCTCGCAGAAAGGTACAGTGAGAGGAACCAGTTGCCAAAAAACGCGGTATGGCTATGCACAGCTGCATACCTTTTAAAGTGTTCATATAGAATATGGAATAAGGACATGGCACGACTCCACTTCCAACAAAAGACAAAGTGTTTGAATCAGCTTTTTTTTTTAAAAAAATACATATTTTCATGAATGAGTGTTCACTTACATTCCTAAGCTTTCAAATGGAGCAGGTATTAAAATCACCAATGTTTAATAAACTCACAACTAACCAAACGATGTATGCTGCCAGAATTGAACATTTTTGTAACAAAGGTCTGAATTCTGGCGGAAAAATAGCGGATGCAGTGTGAAGAAATGTCAGATACATTAAGATACAAAGGTCCAGCACTGACACAGTAGCACGAGTCCATCTGCTCTGTGAAACGGCCCTGGGACGTGTGAACTTCATTTCAAGACAAGCACCGAATTGTTTTTTCCAAATAGTTTTTTCTCATAAACACGCAGACTTGGAGCAGGATGGTTTCTCCACGAAGCCGTTCTTCCATGGGATCGTTGCTGAGGTGCCAGAACAGCACAAAGCCAAAGAAGGTGAGGGAGGACCGTCTGTAACACAGTTTTTCTTACAACACTCACGAATGTCGCCCGCTCGAGGTGAAATACATTTGAACTCTTAACACAAATGATCCTGTGGCCAAACTTTGGCGAGTTACATGACGTGAAAATGTAATAACTGTATAAAAGTTATGGTATTTGGATTGTGATAACGACAAATGTCAGACCATCTCCAATCCTCTTTGTGTGCACTAATTTAAATGTTTTTTCCCGTTTGTCGCAGGTCACACCAAGATAGGCTATGCACTCTACTTCTATTCCTACAGCTCGTGGGTCGGCAGAGTCATTTACATGGAGAACCTGTACGTGATGCCGGAGTTCAGAGGTATATCCCACAGTCGCAAATACAGACGTGTCATGAATGTCATTTTTGATAGAGACCTTATCAGTAAGAAATAATAATGTTGATTCTCTCTTTCAGGGAAGGGCATTGGTAAAGCATTAATGAGCAAGGTAGCGCAGGTGAGTAAAATGTCAAATATCTATTTGTGATATTTATTTATGACAATTATTAGATGACAATGTTCTGTTGACATTGAAACCTTGGGCCCTTCCTCTCTATTGACAGCTCTTCTCTGTCGGCACTGTTTGCGGTGCATGATATGTTTTGGAGCTCGCACCCACTGGTGAAAATTATCATCCCGAATGTCAACACAGCAATATGCATGACTGTCTTTTCATTTCTTCAAGCTGGGCCTGGCTGCCGACTGCACCCAGCTCCATTTCACCGTTCTGGACGGGAACAAATCATCTCTGAACTTTTACTTCAGCCAGGGCTGCTTAAATCTTACGGGCAAAATGAGCTACCAGTTCATGTGCTGCGAGGGAAAGGCGCTGGAGCGCCTGGCCCAACCCTGACCAGCCGGCTGGGCGCGTGACCTCTCCGTCAACACAGTGCAGGGATAGAGCACCGCTCTGTGGCCCTGTTCCAACACCTGAAAATAACAATCATTAAACAGATTTCTGGGGGGAAAAAAGACATCATTAAAGGGATAGTTCAGTGATTTTGAAGTGGGGGTTGTATGAGTTACTTACGCATAGTTAATATGTTACCTCATTGGAGATGGTGATCAGTGATGTCATTTAAATGAATCTGGAGTGGAATTGGAAGAAGCAAAAGTCTTTGTCGCACTGTTGCAGAGGGGGCCACGGAAAAACGGTGAACACACAATTAAATCTGTTCATTAAACTTACCAAGTGTGAAACTAGGCAGTGGGCAGTTTGATTTGTCCTCTAGGGGCAGCACTTACACAAACTTTTATGTCTGGGATACACACTATCTATACATTCACAAAATAAAGTAAAAAAATATGTAAAACATGTACTACTTGAACAAAAAGGAAGTAGAAATATATTACTTTTTTCTGTACAGAAAGGTGCATCAAACACAGGAATAAGGATTTGGTTGATGAGTCACATCACACTAGTACAGTAGGAGTGGCTCCCTGCTTTGTTACTGTTTCATGCATATTCTCGAGGAGGCTCTCATACACACACACACACACACACACAGGACATTGCTGGTGGTTTCAGGCTGTTTCACAGATCGACAGTAGATGGAGGTAACACGCCAATAAGACACAGCCAGTGAGCCAACAAAAGGCCAGAAAGAAGAAGAAGCGTGCCAGCAAAGCAAACACGGATATGAACAAATAAAGTTTTCGATTTTCTCCACAAATTGGCTACGCAAAATGTTTCTTGAGGCCTCGAGGATGTATTCACATGTTGCTGAATTAAAACAAGAGAAAGACACATTTCTCCATCTGTACAGATGTTAAATTTCTTAACTTTAATTCTGATATTAAATGTTCACGTATGGTGGACCCATTCAACATTATCTTTGGCGACAGTACATCACCTGTGTCTTAGAGCTTTGGTTCAGGACCCACACAAGGGTTCACGGTTTGAATCTATGGGGTCTTAAGGGACATAAGGAAAAAAGATGCCACACAAACTTATACTTTTAACTTGTATTCACTTGAGCTGTTTACAACTCACTGATGTGCACAAAGCACAACAGGTGGTGTTAAATCACCTCAAGAGGTTATATATAATATCTTTTTTACTTCTGAAGCAATGGAAAACAATGTGTAGACTTTGGACTCATTCATCAGGTTGGACTGTTCTTTTTCTTCATTACTGAATGGAGAACTGTATCCTACATCTCCAGTGAGCATCATTCCTCCCACGGTAGCAGAGCGTCTGCCTGTGGCTTCGTCGGTACACTGCCGCCACCGCGTGGCCACTCGCGGAACTGCCGCACGCCTGAACGGCACAGATTTTCTCGGAGGCGTGCGAGTTGATGAAAGTGGACCGAGGCGCAGAGGGGACGGAGCCGATGTTCTCCTTTTTGCCCACCTCACTGGGTTTCAACGGCGGATGCCAGCTGCTATCTCAGCATCAGAGTTCGCCTCCCTGCGCGCGCGCGCGTGTCTGTGTGTGTGTGTGTGTGTCTGTGTGATCGCGAGAGCGCGCGTGCGTAAATCCGCGCACGCAAGTGCCTGTGTGCGCTCAGCAGCCAGTCGCTCTAATAGAGTGACCCCCCGGCACGCTGGTTAAAGGGAAGACAGGCGAGCTGCTGAGTCAACGAATCGCAGGGAGAAGGATGCAACAGTTGACGTGCGCAAGTTGCACAGTTGTCGTATTCGGAGACGGCCCGCACACGCCGAGGATGGAGGACGGATCGGATGTTTTGTCGCTCTGAAAAAAACCAAACACTTCATCACTCAGATTAACCAAAAGAGAGATTACCCCCCCACCACCGCCGCCACCACCTCCACCACTCGTCTGAGGAGCAGCGGCTGGTAGTTCCTGCGCCGTCCACTTGCGCGCGTTTTACTGCACCAAAATGGACATTTGGACACAAATGCACTTGGAGGGACTTCATGCTCTGCCGGAATGGAGTTGAAGCGCGGATCTCGGGCGGTCTGCGGCGGCGGCGAGTAGCGGCAGCGGCGGTCTGCACCAACATGCATCGGATTCTGCAGAGGAGGCGAGTGCGCAAGCTGCGGGTCGTCTGGGCTTCTCTGGCCCTGGTGGCGCTGTCCCTGGCCGCGTGCAGCGCGCTCTTCACGGCGTGGACTTGGCGACAGACGCGGGACCTGTCCCAGTCCTTTAAGGTCTTGCAGGACCGATTGGAGCAGGTTTGTTGTCCTACTTAAAAACAAATCAAGCCTGCAAACACCCCCCCCCCCTTCTCTCTCTCTCTCTCTCTCTCTCTCTCTCTCTCTCCCTCTCTCTCTCTGAATAGCATGCATATTTCTACCAACTTTAATTTTCGCCTCCAACTTTTTTTTTTTTTTGTTCAGACCATCAAGTGTTTTGTTATGTAACTCCGTCTGTGTCTGCGGTTACGGGAATCATCGTGGGGGGTAGATGGAAAAATGCAAGTCCGCACTTCACCCCCCCCCCCCCCCCCCCCCCCCCGTACACGTACTCCACTATTGAATTGCACCATTTCTCTTCTTGGCACTTTTATTGCTTACCAATAAGCCCAGTCAAGTTGTGTGGAGTTAGTGCTTATTTTCTGTGCCCCCCCCCCCCCCCCCCTCCCCCCTCCAGAGATTAATTATTCTGGTGCCAGTTGTGCTCCAGTTTTATCTCAATTTACTGGAAAGCCTCAGCTATTTGGCATGTGAGCACTTTATATACCCAGCTGGCTGCGCTGTGGCTTGGGGCCTGAAAAGTGTGGCAAGTGTAAATCATGTGCAGCGTGCAGAGCCTTCTCTCCTCGTGCACAGGTCAGGATCGAAAAGCACCGTTTTGCAGCAAAGTGCAGCTTCTCCCTAAACGTCTTTGCACTTTGCAAGCAAATGTGGTCAGACCGCGCAGGAGTCTGAGGCAAAACAAAAAAACAACAACAAAAAAAAAATTCAAACACTTCTGGACGCAGCCAAAAGGAGCTGATGGAAATTCTTCTGGTCTTCAAGTTCACAGTGCTCACAAAGCCAGGTTGCACTGGATTTGAGATCAGGGGGACAGCAGGTTGGCTGTGTATCATGTTGACAGGCACGCACACACACACACACACACACACACACATACACAGAGTTTCTCCACTCACACACACACACACATATACAAACACCCCCCAAAAAACTGGACACGTGGAGTGTTGATGCTGGAGACTTTCCCATGGGGCCCCCCGTTTCTGTCCACTTGACCGTTCGCCAAAGCCCCGGATGAGAGCCAGCGAGTGCGCGTCTGGAGAGAGAGGAGCAACTCGCTGCCGACATTTCCACAGTAGCAGTAAATTTAAAACACACTTTTCCCTGAGCCACTTCTCCTCGTGCTTTATATAGTCCTCCCTCGGTCATTCAGCGGAGCCCCCCCCCCCCCGCACCCAAGGATTGAAAACTTTGCTGCTTTGACAAAACTCATTTCTTAATGAAAAGGGGGGGGGGGGGGGGGGGGGGGGGGGGGGGGGGGGGCGAAGGTGGGCAAGGATACTGGGAAAAGATGGGCCTGTTCATGCCGGCTGGAAGAGGCCGCGTGGGATGCGTGCCAGGGAATAAAAAAGGGTCATAAGAAACGTATTGGACATCTGTTGATCGTGTGGTGTTCTTCTGTTCCTCTCCCCCTCCCCTCAACAGGTGAACACGCAGAGGAAGGCCATCGTCCAGCTCATCCTGGAGAAGAGGGAGCTGCTGGTGGGGCAGAGAGTGAAGAGAGATGGTATTTTGCACATTTCTAAAAAAGAAAAAAGAAAAGAGGCCCCCGACTTGACGCGAGCGCCCTCCTCCAATGCACGTCGCAGTGCTTGCGCCACAGACGCAATATACTTGCCGCCTGCACTCTGTTGTTTTTTCCTGGGTAGGGCATTTAACACAGAGCGCTGGCCAATCTTGGCCCCGCATGCCACTATGGTCAGGTCTACCCGCTGCTAAAAGTTGACACAGGAAAAAGTAGGCAGCTGGATGGCTGCTCCAGAAATTACAGGTCTGACCAGAACGGCCCCGGAGCCCAGAAAACCCAGCTGGCGCGAGAGCGGGGCCTTGTTGCACGCTTTTGGGCAATGAAATTGATCCCCCCCCCCCCTCAACCCCCGGCGCACACGACTGACACAGCTATGATTTGTTGTGAAAGCGGTGATATTTGATGACCTATCATTGCCGTATTTATAGCCCCTGCTTGCATCACCATCACGGGGCCGCTCGACTGTTCACAGCTTGTCCAAGAGTGAACCCTCGAGACTTGTGTTGCGTCTCCCGCCACTTTCATCCGGCGGCGCAGGACACGTGGCCCAGAAAAAAATACGATTCGACAAAAGGATTTCGCGCAGAGAAGGGGGGGGGGGGGGGGGGGGTCCAGACAGCTTTTTCCAGTTTGGGGGAAAGTCGACCACCACGGTGCAGCGTTTCAGCAGGACACACTGCTGTTATGTTCTCTCTGCTGATGACTGACAGCTCAAGTCAGGGGACTCCGGCCCGGCCCGGCCCGGGGGCTTTGACGCCCCGCCCACAGCAGATCCCGGGTCTACGGGGTCACCCCCGCCTGCCAGTTATTTTAGCAGGGGCTTGATATTCCTATAGGATGGGGGCCCCGGGGGTCCAAACGTTAGAGTGTGCATTTCGCAGGTCATACGGTATTTTCAAGTCATATCCGTGTTTGAAATAACCCCCCCCCCCCCCCCCCCCCCCCCCCCCCCCGCACCGTTTGGGCCAGATTGCCAAAAAGCTCAAATAAACCCCCCGAAGCGAGGGAACAAGAGCGGGCGTTCTCCGGCGCTCGGCCTTTTTAGCGTTGCGTTTTATTTATCGTATTTATTTGAGCAGGGGCCGTGGCCGTTGCTTCACACTCTTAATCGACTCTCTTTTAGGTCACGGAGCAGCCGGGGACCTTTTCAACTCGCTCTATCCGGCACTTCATTCCTCTCGCTGCAGCGGGCCCATTTCCAGCACTTGAGCCCTCGTCTCTCTCTCAGGACAGATCCAAAGCTTTCTCTTTCACTTTCCCCTTGTCCGTCTTGTCTTTTCCTAACCCCCACCACTTTGCAGTCCTCCCCTCCCCTCCCCTCCTCTCCTCTCCTCTGTATTCTGTCTTTTCTTGATGACTGCGACCAGCTGGCACTAAGATTAGTCCCAACAGGAGGAGGGGGGAGAAAAAAAGAGAAGAAAAATAAGAGAGGCACACGCTTCTGACTGAAAATAACAGTTTGAGGAAATATATTGAAGCACGTGAAAGGAAATCCTTCGCCCATCTGTTGGCCGCGTTAGGAGGCAGCCAGGTTGAGGCCCTAAATGGCCGCAAATTAACACACCATGTTATTAGACAGATACAGATGGGAATGATTGTTTTTATCACAAGAAAAAAAAGAAAAACCCCACAGACGTTATTTTCCTTTTTTGCCATTCAAACTCATACTCTGTCTCTCTCTCTCTCTCTCTCTCCATCTCTCTCGCTGCCGTTCGGAAGGGGGGACGATCCGAGGGAAGAATGGAAATGGAAAGAAGGCAGCGTCTCATTTCGAGAGTAAGTGGCTTGGCAGGTCTCGTGCGGCCTTCTCATGTAGCATCTGCTGAAGTGGTTTCAATCCTATAGCCCTATACGATTGCACTCATAAAACTCTTAATTGACTTTCCCCCCTTTTTTTTCGTTTCTCTTTCAATGTCTCCCTTTTCACTTTCCACCAGTAACCAAAGTCTCCTCTCAGCAAGGTAAGGGTCATAAAAACGAATGAAGGATGGGGGGATAATCTGCGAAAGCCCTCGTCTATGGGATTAATAACCCTGGATGTGTGTGTGTGTGTGTGTGTGTGTCAGTGGGAGACGGTGGCGTGATAAAGGGCTGGGAGGAGAGGACGTTGAATATGAGCAAAGCGGTGAGGTACAACAAGGAGCTGGGCACCTTCACTGTGGAGAAGGCGGGCGTCTACTTCCTGTTCTGCCAGGTGAGCTTGCCGTTTGCTTGGGAGTTGCACTCCCATCGACGGACGTCGTCATTTTCTCTCAACATGCGCGTCCTGCCGTCCGCCCCGGAATCCCACTTGAAGCTGCACCAAAAACCAGTAGAATGGACAAATGGACACGTGTGATGTGAAGCGTCACCTGACTACGAAGTTCCCATCCGCAGAGGCAGTTACAACAAACGCAGCTTTATATCGCCTCTCGCCTACTATCTATTTTAGAAATCAAATCATATCAAGCCCAAATCACCTCCAAATGAAATCGTAGTTTTGACACGTATTTCTCCGTATGAGTTATCAAAATAGTGTAGTTCTGCTACTGGTACGGCAACTCAGCTTAAAAGTAAAAGACATTTATTTTAAGTAATGTGGCGTTTTCTCAAAAGGAAGAAATGGTGTGCTCTTCAGTTTGTTCTCTGTGTGTCCTAAAAAGCGGCTTTACAGTGTATTGGTATGTTTCATGTTTTATGTTTTTAGAGAGGTGAATATCAGATTCTGGGCAGTTTCATTTCTCCAGACCTCCGTCTTGTCAAGTTGACAGAGGTCTGGACCAAGTGCAGCCAAAAAAAGGGGGAAAAAAAGGAATTCCGATAGCGGGACCTCGGAACCCACGGCTAGTTTTCATATTGAGCAGAAACTCAATATCGCTGGAATCGCTCCACAACTTTTCCTCCTCGTCGAGATGTTAAGATGTGGAGATCGGGTTCCCCGGGTTGATCCGTCTTCCTCCTGTCCCCCCCCCCCCCCAGGTGCTGTTCAACGAGCAGCAGACTCCGTATGTGAAGCTGGACGTGGTGACCACGGGCCAGAGGCCTCAGAAGCTGCAGTGCATAGAGGGCTACGCGACGACCCCCTCCGCCGGGCCGCACTCCTTCCACTTCGTCAAGTCCTGCCAGGTGTCCGGCCTTCTGCGGCTGGATCGCGGCGCGGAGCTGCAGGCCATCACGGGCTCGTCCTTCAGACTCCACACCGTGGGCAGCCCCTCCGCCTCGCCGCACGTCTTCAGCATCTTCAAGGTCAACTGAGGCCCCCCCCCGGCGCTCGTCCGCTCCGGGTCGGGAAGAAACTCATCTGGGAGCGACAGAACTTGGGTTTTTTTTCGGGAAGGATGAGATTTTCAATTTTTTTTTTTCTTCTTTTTTCTTACATGGTTAAAACCGTCACAAGCCGTCGAGGGCGTCACATCCTGCCACACCCTTCTGTCCTCAAGGACATCAAGTCGAAAGACAAGCACGGACACTCGCGGAAGTTGTTGTGGAAAATTTGTCCGCGGACGGTGGTGCTGTTTTGGAACCCAAAACACAGACTTTGGATTAAAACCAAGAGCCACAGTGGACAAAAGGCCTCGATGAACGTCTGCCGGGAGAACACACACACACACACACGTGCACACACACACACACACACACACACACACGTACACACACACACACACACACACACGTACACACACACACACACACACGTACACACACACACACATGTGCACACACGCACACACACATGTGCACACACACGTGCACACACACATGTGCACACACACACACACACACACACACACACCATGTTCACCGTAGCCTCATGTAATAAATTGTGCTTACACTGTCTTTATAAGACGGACAGTAAAGCTGTGCATGCACCTTTCACTTTTATATCACCGGTTGCCTCAAGAAGCTGAGAGCACATCTGCAAGCGTCAGATCTCGACACTATAGAAGCCTACACGAGTCGCCGTTGATATTTTATACAACACAGTGTCTGTGCGTGCGCGCGTGCGTGAAATCGAATGAATCGGAACAGTTCTTGTTTTTTAATTGATTTTTATGCTCCTTACAATTCAGTGTGCTGTTTGAGTGTGAACGCCTTTTCAGTTTTTCACGTGTGCATTATGGAGTTGGAAGCTGGCGACGAAAGTGGAACATTTCCGAATGTCATGGACGTGAACTTGTGCTCTTTTCTTAGGTCAAATTTGATTGTAAGGAATTTTGTTTTTTTTATACGGTGTATACTTGGCTTTACTTTTGAAAAGTATGCGCGCAAGTTATAGAAGTGTGCAGCTCTGAATATAGCTTGTGTCTCTGACTAGTATCTGTTTGATGACCAAAACAACCACCGCTCCCACGCCCGTGCCTGCTCATTATTTGTATTCCTAAAAAAAGGAGCATTGTTTGAATTGTGCTCATCTGAATTGTTCTTTTAAATCAAGGTGTAGCAAAAAAACAAGAGTTCATAGTCGTGCATTCTTAAAGAATTACACGATTTACTCCCTCACTCACACTGTGAAGTGAAATCTCTCGATTGCATAGGTTGGCATGAAATCTGAAAACATATTCATGGTCCCCTGTGGATGAATAGTCGTAACTTTGGTGACTTTATTCAGCGTCATCATCGTGTCAAAATTTGAATTCGACCAATAGTTTATGATCATTTCCCTGCAAAACCAATGACAGGCCTCTAGCATCTAGGCTGCATTTGCCCCGTTGTGCCTTAACATGCTCATCTCTGCGATGGAAAATTACATGACGATGAAAGCTTAAGTTTAAGAGACTTGGTCAACATGCTCGCTGGTTTTTGATCCGACTGTTTCACTTCTTTATTTCCTTAATCTGTTTTTGACAATGTAAGCCCTTCCATTCTTTCTTATGGCGCCGCCGCCGCTGCTTTCTGTAATATTTCCTGCTACAATACAAACAGTGTGTATTTCCAGCAGTGGCTTTTCAACACTCCCACTCTTGTTTATAAGTAGTTTTTTTTGTGGACGGGGCCGCATTCGGTTTCCCCCCACAGCACTTTACTGCAGAGAGCTGAGTCCTTTTTTTTTTAATTGGTGCCAAACATTCATGTTTTCAAATGGAAAAAAAAAGTGTAGACAATAGACATGTATCCTGTTTTGATTTCCTCATCGCTTTCCTCTTCCCTTTTGTGTCTCCCCCGCCCCGCCACCGCATCCACATGCACCTCATATTTCCCTGTCAGCACCGATCACACTGCACACAAACACGCTGAATCGCGAGTGTCCTCTGCACACACACACACACACACACACGCACACACACACACACACACACACATACGCACACATGCTACCAGCCGTCTAAATTTTCACTTCCTGAATCTGAACCACATTGCTTAAAAGCCTTTGAGGAAAAACATGTCTCGCCCCCCCCCCGCCCCGTCGCCCCCACACACTTCCCTGCCCCGATTCCGTTTTTTTCTTTGCTTCTAAATGTCAAAGTTTATTACCACCTCGGAAAAGTCTTGTGAAGTCTGGTGAAGAAGTTGTCTGTAAAAGCGATGATGAACGCCATGCCTGGACAATTATTTTTATGATTTCTTCTCAACTCACTCATCATAAATGTTGAATAAACTTTTTTTATTTTATTTTTTTTTTAATGTTTTTGGAAAGTTATACTTTTAAATGTCTGTTTTTTTTCTTTCTTTCCCCTTAAGCTCGCGTGTCTTCAAGAACGAAGTGTGAGCAGAACATGTATAGTGAGTTATCGCTATGTGGGTCGGACTGGAAGGGTTTTTCAAGACAGTAAATTAAAGCTGCGCTCATCATTATTTTCATATTAACATTGGGTCAAATAATCAAGGATATTTCTTGCAATAATGAGCCCACACGTAATTGTCACTCTGCAGTCCCCCCAGCTCTACGGAACATTTTAATATCTTCAAGTTAACCGTTTGGATCTCGTCGCCAGCTACTTTGATTATTCGGTTCTGTCACGCTGCTCTCAACAGGCGGCGGCCTCAAACAAAATAAACAGTGGATAACTCGCATAGAGCCAAATGGACTTTGAATTCATTAGGTGGACACAAACATGAATTCAGACCAATGCTAGATGTTGCTTTGCATCTGCTCAATGGATTAAAGGACACTTATAATCTACATTGTAGACACAACAACTTTATGGAGGTGCACAAATATCTGTGTTGTGTTTAGAACTTGTTGTGTGGCCTTCAAGTGGCCCCCCAAAGAATCGGTTCATAGCCATCTATATATAATATAATATAATGAATCAAGGTGAAAGGCCGTGTGTCGTTATGAACCAAATCAGTCGTCCAAAGTGGCCAAGAATCAATCAATGCTCTCAGAAAATCTTCAATGAAATGAATTAATACACATTAGGTGTTGAAAACTATAGACAGTTAAATAGTCAATACTATTAAAAATTGTATGATCTTTTATCTACGGCCCAAACTAAACGCGTCAGTAAGCATCAATCCCACATCTAAAAGCTACAGAAACCATAACCGGCCACCAACCGGCCATGCTGTCATTCACGAATTCAGAAGTCCAACTCATGGATGTGTTTTCCTCGGATTGGCTGAATCCCAACGATTTCCAGTAAGCAGAAGTACGAAGCTATGAAGCGCTCGCTCCTCCGCATCCCCAAACAATCGGCTACGTCTGCACCGAAACATGACGTGTGAAACGGAGCGCACATCAGAGGAGAATATCCACCTGAGGCGGTCCATATTTCACCTATAATTGAGTCATGAGCGCTTAATGGGAGTCGACGTGTTCTCCACACGCTTCCACTTGGGAATCGTGAAGCTGAGATAATGGCAAACTGAAAGCCATCAATCCTGCACTGAATTAACAGAGCGGCGTGACTCTTCACTTTCCGTCATCGTGAATCATTAACCATCTGCTCCACAAGGTTGTCGTTGTGTGTGTGTGTGATAAAACGAAGGGATGGTGAATCGCTGCGTCCTTCTAAACAGCCTCCCACACCGAGGGCTTCCTGCTTCTATAGGAGCAATTCACTGCCGCATCACCAGCCCCAGACTTTTACTCTGTCAAGTTGACTTTTCTCCATTGATTTATGTTCCACGTCGAGCTTTTATCGCCTCCATTCATCAACCAAAAGGTGGAAAAAGGGGGAAACTTTCACGCCGCGCTGCGTCCGTTCGACGCTCGTCGGCTCATCTCGGTTGGCAAAAGGCCCCTTTGAACGAAACTGGGCTTAAATGTGAAATCTTTAAGCCCATTTCAATCTGCAGGCGTTTATTTATCCACAACAGGGATCTGAAAACATTTGAATCTCAAACTTTAGGCTTTCGCCAATCCTTTGCATATAAAAGCAGAACTAGACACGGGAAATGGGACAAGAGACATTTTTTACTTGACTATTGCTGGACGCAAATTCGGCCCTCTGGAGTTGTTGATGCTTCTGTTTGCACTTACAAGTTATGAAGTTTCCACTATCCACTGTCATGAAAATGGTGCTATACCAATAAAAATGGAATTGAATTGAATAATTTTTCTACTATTATCCCACGAATGTCACTGTGAAAGTCGGCGCATCATTTAATATCGCTCCGTCCGGCGATATGGCTGTTGCGATATTTCAAAGTGGTGGAAGTATGACTGTCATCCCAAAAGCTCCATCGCCACCATGGCTTAGAGAAGCAATAGCACTTGTGTGAAATACACACGCATCATATTAAAAGAAATCTAAGCAGCACCTTGTTTTTTTTTAACCATTTCATTCAGTTTTATTAAAAAGAAGAAGAAAAAAGAAAGAAAGAAAGAAAGAAACAAAGGAGAACCATCGTCATTGACATATTTCCACTGCCGCTCATCGTCTGATTGGCACCACTACTTACACGGTTACACAAAACACCCAGAAATGAACAGAAGAAAAGATCTGGAAAGAGAGGACACGAAATAGGAACTAAGTGCTTGATTTTGACGCGACATTTTTCGTTCAGGGGTCGCAAAAAGGGAAAACTGGTGAAGGGGCTCGGACTACTTCCTGGAAAGATCAGGATGAAATGTCCTGGTGTTCGTAAATTAACTTCTATCTTGTTGGTTTCTTTCTTTCTCAATTTGAACTCAAAGCAGCCTTTGACTAGGATTTGCAGGTCGACATCCGGCTCTCGATTCATTTCAACGACTTTACAGTTGTTCAGCTATGTTTATTAAGGCGTTTCTTCTTCTTTTCTTTTTTTTTTAAAATGATGCAGTGTATAAAAGGGATTGCCAGCCTCTGATTTTAAAGATAATAATCATGTATTATTTACTCGGGTTAGATAATTTTTCTTTTTGCCCTTAGAAGCATTTAGGGTTACATAATGGCCTATTTTCTATATGTGCATATGTCATTTGCAAGCCCCAAATCTAAAATGTAAGCAAGAAAAAAAAAAAAAAGAGTTCTCTTGTAATATACTGTATGCATCTACCTCTGAAGTTCGCTCAACTTCTTCGTTCCCACTCGCTAGTAATTATAGGACAAACATGGCGTTGCGTGTTGCACATTTCCGTATTTTTGTTTTCCATAGTTTGTTACAAAAAAAAAAGAGTCTCTTTTGGTAGAAGCTCTTCTCT